>NC_140817.1:6257500-6310000 GCF_050613455.1 Vespa mandarinia | reverse complement strand
ATAATTAATAATTTATCGATTTTGTGTGTCATTAGGATATTGGTTGAATAATTCATTGAAATTATCATTGAAATTTGTAGTCTCTCTTTTCCTTTTTTTTCTTTTTTTTTTCTTTTTTCTTTTTTTTTTTTTATACAATAAATAAATTTTATTTTTATCGATCACGATGCTTTTAAAATCAATACGTAATTTTTGACATTTATAATAAAAAAAAAATTATACGTTCTTATGTCGGCTGAATGGTTAAATCTGAATTATATGTTATTAAATCAGATTGTACGTTACTTACTACTTTTTATTCTTATCCGCTAGCTTCTGTTACCAATAATTTATGGGATATATCACGAAAGGAAGAACACCTTGCATCAAAATTTCTTCCGTGCTTTCTTTTATTTATTTATTTTTTTTCCTTTTTTCTCCATCTTCTTATTTTTCTTACCACGCTCGCCTACGTATACAATACCATTTTCTATACTTCCGTCCGATCAGACGACAAAGTGGGCGAACCTAACCTAACCTAAAATCATTCGAGTGTCGTCCCACTTGCCGGCTCATACTAACATTATTATTCCGACGAATTATTCGTCGTTGAGAAAATCTTATTGTGAAGTTTCCAAATTTTCTTTCTCATTTTCTTTACCGTCCTATAAATTTTCCCCATTTTTCATTTTTTATATCCCTTATTATTATTTTTATATTTTTTCCATTTTTTTTTTATTTATTTTATACTCTATATTGAATATTATTCATTTTTATTATTCTTTACCATCAATATTTTATTATTATTAATATATATAGTAATACGTTTTTGAAAAAAATTAAACATAATAAATTTATATATGTAGATATTATATAGATACTTATACATCGTAGCAACCGAGACCCAAATGTTAGCGTGTCGCGGACATGACCTTCACCATGCGATCGATAGGGAGGAATTTCCAGCGTGTTCTATATACGAAAAACACATTAAGAAGAATTTATCTCCGGTGAAATGTGACTCGTATACTGTTTCGACATTTCTAAAAGACTTAAGATATTCACTGAACTTCGACGAAATTACAATTTTACCGTTTCTCTTGATATTAACATGATCATTAAATTATAGAAACGCGATAAGAAAAAAGATATATATATATATATATATATATATATATATAAAGAGATACAATAAAATGATAGGTAAAATTTGTCAATTATATTTAATCGCTAGGATTAAATGATTTGAAACAAATATAGTCTATTTAATTTAAACGATAAGATAGTAGTTGTTATTGAAATTAAAAAAAATTCGTGTCACATACATAAATAGTTTTCGTCCTGATGAAACTTTAATCATTTATATCTAAATTATCGGTACTTTGATAAAGATGTCATCTCATATAATGGGTCTGATGTAACAATTTTTGATTTAATAATAAATCTTCTTTATAGTGTAGTTATATTAAAAGCTATATTAAGGAAAGTAATGACAACGTCAAAAGGTCCTCGGGTATAAACTAAAAATATAATTCATTTTCTAGAGAGGATATATCCGTGATATAATACTAGTCAGAGACAGGGGGTTAAATCGGGCATCGCTGGAGTTCTGGAGTTCGCGATTCGTGGCAATAAAACACGATGCCGTTATGCTCCGACTAATTTACTAATTGGAGGACATTGAAGTGACCGACCGGGGGCGCGGCGGGGTTAAAGGGTGAAAGCGAAGCAAATTGGGCTAACAGAGATACGTATTTATAGGAACAGTCGCGAAGCGTCGCAAGAGAAGAGAGAAAGAGAGTTCGAGGGTGAAGGCCTGCTACATCTCACCCTCGAGATATCGACTCGACGTCGAGCAAACGCGTTTCTCTAACGAGTTCTTAACGACCTTTCTAAATGCAGTTCTCCCGGCCACGTAATCCAGATGCATCTTTTCGAGCCCTTAACCCTGAAACGGAAACAGCAGCCGCTGTTAAAAAGCCTTCCATCGAAAGGGTCAAAATAATCGAAAGAGAGAAAGATTTTTTGATATTCACGATTAAAATTTATAAGTTATCGATTTACAATTTGTTTCTTCATGTTCAAATCATCGACTCTTTTTGTTTCTTTTTCTTTTTTCTTTTTTTTTTTTATGTGTAGTTCTTTTTAGATATGTACAATTTATACATTTTTCTAATTATAATACACGATATATTTAATATATAATATAAATAAAGTTATTTATAATTTACAGCCCGTATAAATACGTATAGTTTAATACGTTGGGTGAAATTATTATTACAATTTTATTATTATTATTGCTTTTTTTTTTTATATCTATGACATTTAAAATAATCTTAGTACGATACATCGATACAACCTATTTACGTGCAAATGAGATTACTAATTCCTTTAGATGTATCCTTTCGAACGTTAGAAATTTATTTATATGAAAGAAGCAAAAAAAAAAGAGAAAATCTGCGACAGGTGCTAATTTTTACATAATAGAGTTTGCCAACGATCTAAAACATGTTAATTTGCTAAGGAAAAGAGCGAAGGCTTATCCTTAACGCGATTCAATGGAATTCGCTGACTCTTCGACCTGCTTTCGTCCTTTCGTCCGAGTGTATCGTATTTCTGCATTGCACGAGACTCGCCGATTAAAAGAAGACGACACCAAAGCGATATTCACCCAGGATTCAAAGCTAACTTTAACGCTTACGGTTTCCATCGGTATATCTCGTCTATCCTATCGAAATATACTGGTTTTCTATCCTAGCTCGAACGTGACCGTTCTCTACCTCTCTCTTTCTCTCTCTCTCTCTCTCTCTCTCTCTCTCTCTCTCTCTTTCTCTCTTTCTCTTTCTTTCTCTTTCTCTACCTTTCTTTCTCTCATGGATCGAGTCAAGCATACCTATTGACCTCCGATTCCACCCACGATTAACTACGATCGCCATCGCTAGAAGAGAAAAGCCGAAGGAAGAAGAACTTCTCTGTTGAAAGGAGATTTACGTAGAACGAATACTACTATTCTTTTTATCAATTAAAGCCAGTGGAAGTTATCAATATATATATATATATATATATATATATATATATATATATATATGTATGTATGTGTGTGTGTGTGTGTGTGTGTGTGTGTGTGTGTGTGTGTGTGTGTGTGTGTGTGTACTATACGTTTTATTATGTCTTTTGATTGTGTCGTTGTTTCTTTTTTTTTTCTATTTTGAATATTTCGTATTTTTATCGATCTCGATTTAAATTAGAGGAAAGGAAGATTAAGTTATGAAATTTCACCGGTTTAAAAAAATACTTTATTTATAAATAGATAACAGTTTATATATATATATATATATATATATATATATATGCCAATAATTAAATAAGTGGACTAAATAATATATTTTTCCTATTGAGATATACCTTTACATTCGTAATAAAAAATATTTTTCCATTGTGTAAGAAAATATTTTTCAAAGAGTGCTTACTGTAATGTAAATCCTTTATAATATAATATTATACATAATTCTATTATTAATGAACACGAGTATCGCGTTAAAATATTTTTTTTATACGACACATTAAAAAAAAAAAAAAAAAAAAGAAAAAAAAAAATATTTCAGTTCTATTCGAAAAAGGAAGTTATGAATAATAGGTGTATTCATTTATATTTTGTAATTATGTATAATTATGTTAATTTAATTTAAAATGATACTAGAGCTTTCTTATTATTATTATTATTTTTTTTTTTGTGATGTACAAAAATATTTCTGAAAAGTTGTACGGAATGTACGATAATAGGTTCGTTATTTGCTTATGTTTTTTCCTTTGTAAATCGTCGGAAAAATCAAGTAGGTACATGCACATTTTCAAAAAAATGAAGTATACTGAAAATAATAAGCACAAAAACAAAATATACTGAAAAGTAAATGATATTTAGTTCGTTATTAAAATAAACAACAACAGAATTATGTTTACTGGTAAACTTTGCAAAGTCATTAAACAGTACATTGAAGAAAAAACTTTTTCTCTATGTTTTTCCAGATTATTAAAACATAAATAATTATATAATATAATAAAATATAAAATTGTATAATGTAATATAATGTAATATAATTGTAATATAATGTAATATAATATAATATAATATAATATAATATAATATAATATAATATAATATAATATAATATAATATAATATAATATAATATAATATAATATAATATAATATAATATAATATAATATAATATAATATAATATAATATAATATAATATAAATCGTTAAATCAATTTTTCGTTTTAGTCCGTTGTCATAATTATCGGCGCATGAAATTAAAACAACAGGAATTTATTCAGCAAGAAAATCTAATATTTAACGCGTAAAAAATGTTCTCTCCGTTTTAACAATCCGAAGGTGTCTATCTATTCTTTTTTTAATTTTTTTTTTTTTTTTTATCTACAATTAGTTCATCTCTTTGATACTAAAAAAACTGTTCAACAATTTATCTGAATTTTCATAATATTCATATTTTTATTTAAATAAATTATATTTTAATTTATCGACTAAGATAAAACTTTATATTTATAAATTAAATTTCCTTTTCTCTAGGTTAACTTGTAAAGTAATTAATATCGCAGTAAAAAAAAGAAAAACAATGATAGCAGTATGAAACTTTCGTCAGCTTGTTCGTTTTAATGGTACTAATAAAAATTAATTGTACTTATTATTTAACTTATGTTATATATAATTTAATTAATTATTTAAATTATGTATAATATATAATTATTTAACTTATGAAAATACATACATATAAGTGAGTACGTTGCAGGTCACGAAAGTGTTAATATCGTACTCGTCGTTCTTCGTTCTACTTTAGTTTACATCTATCGGCCTCTCGGAAGATTTACATCTTGTATGCATGTTGTACTATATGAACGTGGTACATCGTCATTTCGTCGTTTCGTCGTTTCGTCGTTTCGTCCGTCGCCAAGAAGTTATTCTCGTAACGGGTCAACTTTGAAATCTTACGAGTCCAGCAGCCGGACCACTCCTCAAAGTGTTTCCACTTCTTCTTCTTCTTCTTCTTCTTCTTGCGTTATCTAGGCATAGCTAGCCTACGCATTTAATGTCTAAACTTAAAAAAAGAAAAGAAAAAGAAAGAAGAAAATATCTTTTTAAAAACGATTATTAGACGGGTCGAAATCCGTAGAAAAAAAAATTTATTGGATAGGTATAACGTACATGCACATGTACGTGCGCGCGTACACACACGCACACACAATATACGAATTTTCTATAAGTACTCGAGGAACGTTCTTAGGATGAACGTATGCGAGCGTGCACGAACTGAGAGAGAGTAATCTTGGCCAAGAGGAAGTTATTTTTGTAGACGTCAATTTGTGTATCTAAAGTGCATATGTAGGTACGTGCATACGTACGTATTTATATACGTACATACTTTATGCCGTTAATGGAACAAACTGCATATAATAATAAAGCTACAATCTACGAACAGGTCTCTGTACTTGTTAAATTTTTAATAATAATAAAAAAAATTTTACATTTTATCGTAAGTTTTATCTATAAAGTCACGTCATATTTTAATAGTGATAGTGAACACCGACTGAATGAGTAGCGATATGGCAAAATTATGAAACATAAATTACAAATAATAGTTTTTTCAGCACGAAAGAAATAATTTTATAGTTATCAATTTGACGATACTCGAGTTAGAAAATATATTTTTAAAAAACTTCTTTAGACGTTAGGAAATATTATCAAATTATACATTTTTTATTTTTTCCTTCGTTTGTATATTCTTTTCTTTTTTTTTTTCTCTTTTAAATCAAGAAATAAGATTAACAATTTTCTCGTTTTACTTTTATGTTTTATTTTCTTCTTTTTCTTTTCTTTTTTTTTTTGTATATATTTTCATCAATCCGATATCCTTCATAGCAAACTTCGTTCTTTGAATATCTTAATCAGTCTGCTATTCAATATTTATAATTAGACTAACATACGAAGTATTATGAATATATAGATACTTACGTACACAATATGAGTCATTCTAGTTGGTATAACCGGTCTTTCAGATAACTGATATTCGAATAATCGAGGTACTACTGTATCTCGAACGACTTTAGAATAATCTTGCTTCTAGTCTAGTCATTTTTGAAAACTGTTATGCGTCGAGGTAAAAGCTCGCGAAAGCTCCATTCCTCTCTCTCTCTCTCTCTCTCTCTCTCTATTCTGACTGCTTGGCAATAACGTTTCACACTATTTACACTGGGTGCAGTTGGGCGTAGGAACGAGTGTTTGACTCCCTCTCGTAGGAGCGATCGTGGGCGCACGAGTACGAGGCGAAGTTTCTTCTTCTTCCTCTTCTTCCTTTGGCTTCTTCTTCCTCCTTCTGCGGTTCGAGGCCATCGATTAGATAGGAGAACGAGCTAGCTTTGGGTACTACTCGAGCCGTATCCACTAGTGGGATAATGCTTTAAGGGAGACGCATGGGAGCATAGCGAAAGAGAAGAGGCACGCCTGGGTGAACGAACTCCTCCTCTCTTTCTCTGTCTCTTTCTTTATTTCCTTTTTTCATTCCCCTCCTTCCCTCTCTCTCTCTCTCTCTCTCTCTTTCTGTCTCTCTTTCTCTTTCTTTCTCTTACCCTCCCTACCACCCATTCCTCCTCTTTCTCGTTGGCCAAAGCGGAACTAACGACCCCTAAATGAGCCGTTGTGGTCGCGTCGCGAACCACTCGTCCACGTACATACATATATACATAATGTATGTAAATACGTATGTATATGTCATATCTTCCTTCTCTTTTCTTTTCTTTTTTTTCCTTTTCTCTCTCTCTCTTTCTCTCTCTCTCTCTCTTTCTTTTCTTTTTTTTTTTATTCTCTCGAGCTTTTCTCACATTTGAAAGTTGCACTAGAAAGAACAGTTTCTAGGCACGACTATCACGAGATTGTGTCCTCG
Organism: Vespa mandarinia; assembly: GCF_050613455.1. NCBI lineage: Eukaryota > Metazoa > Arthropoda > Insecta > Hymenoptera > Vespidae > Vespa > Vespa mandarinia. Next base: position 6,303,062 of record NC_140817.1, on the reverse strand, counting down.
CTATATTTGAAATATTCAGGAAGTCTTTTTTACATTTTTATATCTTAGATGATTTATTATGTTTTTATATTTTTTTAGATTTATAAAGATTATACGTATTAATGCGTAGGCGTAAAATATACGTTCCGTCATCTTAATGCGCGGTTGTAAAAATTTTTTTATTTATGATAGGTCGTAAAAAATTAATATCAAAGATGATGAAACTTTTGTTGATGATAATTTGTGGATTAAAAAATATTTGAAGAATCTTATATGTTGAACGTTAATGATTTAAGGTAATAGAAATTTTGTTATAGAAATATTTTTAATATTGTCAGCCATTAACATGTAATCCACGTTAATGATTCCGTTTGATCTGAAAGTTTGCTTTTTTATAAGGACAGACGGTAAATTTTGTAATCACGCAAATATTCTAGTCTCGTGAACCACAACGGTTTGTATCGGTTGAACCGTTCGAGAAGAGGGCTGCTGCAGGAAACGTATTTCTACAGTTGGAACGCCTCTCTATTTTTAAAGAGTACCGTCAATAATGCCAACCACGCGTTCAAAGATACCGCCTCTACATATTCGAATCTAAACTTTTGTCCTTTTTTTTTTTTTTTTTGATTCGTATGAATTTTTCTCTTGACATGTTTTTTTCAAAGTTCCAAGTTTCTCATGAATCATTTAGCATAATTTTCACGTTGTTCACGTAAAAATGATGAAATTACACGAATATTTTTTTTTGATAAGACTTAAATTTTTACAATTGTTATAAAATATACAAAATTAATTATCTTTGATGAAACGTTCGATTAATACTGGCAATAAACTACAAGTCAACTTACAATAAATGAAGTGATTAACGATTAATTTGATTAATGATTAAATATATTCGAATCCATAAGCGTGTTGTTTGCTTTATGAGTCAAAAATTATACCTTTATCCATGAATATTAAATAATTAACGTTAGACTTTTATTAGAATATAATGGCGTATATAGAAGAATATATATAACCATACGTATAAATGATTAATAAAAGTTAAATAATCTTATGATAAGATTTAATCACGACTAACTTCAATCTTAGAGAATGTACATAAATACATACATATTTAATATTAACTGTACTTGTCGGTATTCGCGGTTTTTCGTAGTGTCCCACGTAACTTGATTGTTACGTTGGGTAATACGTTGTATAAAATAATATTTAAAAAGAGAGAAAGAAAGAAGAAGAAAGAAAGAGAGAGAGAGAGAAAGAGAGAAACAATAAATAGAGAAAATACGATGTATCTAAGTAGATTGAATTAAGAAGAACGAGGACGGGTTATTCTATCGCTTGAAGTAACTGAATCCGTTCTCCCGGAAGTGGTTGGCGAAGAGGGAAACCGCTTCCGTGCAGAGAAGACAATTGCCTTTTCGAAGATGGTCCCGACTTTATTTCAAGAGTAGCGATCTACCGGTGCGCAAATCGCAACTCGAGAAACTCGAGAAAGGAAGTTGTAAAGTTCGCCATTCCGGTATCGATCTCCATCCTTGTCCTATTCGTGCTCACGCCGTTATCCCATAAAGCGCCTTTCTATCGGATTATTCGAATTTTCGCTTAGCCGGGGTTATACTTGCTTGCATGGATACCTGCTGGAATAACGTAAGCCATTTTACCGTTGTTTCTTTGTCCGACAATAAGTCGAAAGAGGAAATATTACCGTGACTTTCTCATGAAATTCGATAATTTTTTAATCTTTAAATTCTACTTTTATGGATGTAATTTCATCGTTAAAAAATAAACGATATAAAGTAGGATTCTCAAAGTGTAATCAAATTATATCTGTCGTAATTATTGAAATCTTATTTGCGATCATTGCTCAAACAATTTCTTTTATTTCTATTATTTTCATCTAATATATAACAATAACAATAATAACAATATATATGTATATATATATTTATTAATTAAAACTTTTAATTGCACTAGTTTTCTTATTGATTTCTATTAAATAAAAAAATAATAAACTTTGATAAAATTTCATTACATGTGACAACGTTAACCTGATTTTTTCCTTTTTTTTTTCTTTTTTTGATAGTTTTTAAGAGTTAATACATTTATCCCAGAAAGTATCGAAATAAGTTATAATTAAACTTTAAGTGTTCGTAGTATTATATCTATCAAGATAAATAAGAAAACTCTAAATGAACATAATTAGAAAAATGATTTCTTTCAAAGTTATCAAATGTTTTTAACATGGACAGATGGTTATACGATAAATCAGTAACCATTATAAAATATAGAAAGTAAATACGTGATAAAAATGTTCGTAATCGAAATAGCATAAATGCGTTTATGCGATCGTAAGTCGAGATATTATTTGGCAACTATAAAGTTGTATTTATTACATTGTTCATTCGCATGTATACATGTATATTTATTCTTTAGAATTTGTTTCTTTTTTTTCTTTCTTTTTACATAACTTCCTAAACGACAGATACATATATATATATATATATATATATATATATATATATATTTATATGTATTTCATGTATAATAAGTGAAATAAAAAGTTAAGAATATTGAACATATTTTCTATATGTGGTAAAACTTTTGGAAATATGTGCATCGTGAGACCTGAAATAAAACCAGAAACAAAAAGAAAAAAGATAATATAAGTTATAAAGTTATACTATGAGATCCTCTCGATACATTTCTGAAATATGGTTCAAACCTTTTGGGACAAACAATATGTAGTTTTACGAATACAATTAATGAATATATATATATATATATATATATATATATATTTTATTTTTATTTTATTCACGTTGAGATACTTAAACTACAGTTTTATCCATTTATAGAAAGGATACGCCAGTTACTTATATACATGTCCAGTGGGTTATGTGAGATGCATAAAAGATTGCGAATCCCGTGTAACTAAACAAATATATAATAATATTTTGTCAATAGTACGATCGAAAATATTTTAATAATTATTCGAATGGAATAATTTTGAGAATGATCGTTATTGAATATGTTTTTCCTAATGAATATTAGAAAGAAGAAAAGAAACATATTCAATTCATGGATCAAACTATAGTATTATTTTTTCCTAACACCTTGTAGAGAGATTTTTTTCCTTCCGTTTTACTTGTCCAAAGAAGTTTCACCTTCTTGGCGTGTTTTATGTAGAAAATAATACAAAAAAAAAAAGAAAAAAAAGGAAGAAAAAAAAAGAAAGAAAGAAAAAAAGGGAACACAATGCTGAGAAAGCGATTGTTATTAAGAAGTAGGGTCGTGCTACGGGAAATACGGAACGATGGGAGACTAGTTAGAGCGCATATAAATTAAGCGCACCATTCGAATCTCCATGGTGACTCGTTTGACATGGATTTACAAGTGCCCCTTTGTGCGCCACGACTGCCATGAGTACAAAGACCTTGTAAGCGTGGAACACGCGAAGAGTCACATTCCCTTTAAGTCGTGGACGGAATGGATAATCGTGGCAAGCTCTACTCGACGTTTCCCTTTCTCGATCTAGCTGTTTCCTCGGACTTTTACGTAACGAATTACTGGTAGATAAAACCAAACAAGAATGGATTATTATTCTGATTGTTATGTGATTTTTTACATATATATTTTTTCTTTTTGTATTTTTTTTTTTTTTTTTCTTTTTTTTCTTTTTGTTTTTTCCCTACAACTTTTTGGTCGTAGAATAAAAATTGATAATTGATAATATATACAATAGTTGTACACTGAACTAATACAAATCATAACAATTTATATATATATATATATATATATATATATATATATATATATGTATATTTTTATTCGTTCAAAAGTACAATGAGATTTATACAATGCAGTCAATATAGATATTTTCAAATATAGGATTAATTGTTTTTCACCCTTTTTAATATGAAAAAAGATCAGAAATAATAATACATATAAAAGATTATATTTACTAATATTGTTTGTTGTAATTTCATTTTATACGTATTATTGAAGCATTTATATTTTACAAGGAGATGTAGGTGAATCAGAGATATTATCTTGACGAATAAAACATTTTTTCTAAATAATGTTACGTTCAATAGTTATCACGTTTGATCTTTAATAATTTATTGAAATATATGATTTATATCGAAACATATAATTATTCTTTAATTTAATTTAATTTAATTTTATTTAATTTTATTTTATTTATTTTCACTTTTTAAATTATTATTATTATTATTATTATTATTATTATTATTATTATTATTATTATTTAATAGAGATATCCTATGTATTTATTTACGTTTACTTCAGATTATATTTCCTTAGAAGTAGAGAGAACTCATGACCCAGTCCGAATGTCGACGGGCGGAGGTTTATCGATTGGGGTAGCTCCGTGCCCCACCCGGTTTTGAACCGGGCGAATATAGTTCGGCTCGGCCACGGTCTCAGCTTCATCATCGACCTCGGCATCGACCTCGGCATCACTGACCTACCTACACCTACTATCTCCCCGTTGTACTCTCACGATCGCTCAACCAAAGATTCGCCCTCGAACTTTAACCATCTTCTATTCAATTCTAATTCGCTCTTTAACATCGATTTTACGAAGCCAGTGTACTGGGTGCGCATTTCGTTTCGACAAGATAAAATACGACTTCAAATCGTTCAATTTTTTTTTTTTTTTTTTATTATTTATATCTTTTCCCGAATGTCATTTACTCTAAGTAACGTTAAATTCTTTCGTCTTTATTTATTTATTTAATTTTTTCTTTTTATTTAATTTCGTTTAATTCGCCATATGACCGTGTATTAAATTATTTTTTTTTTATAGTTAAAATGTTACGTTTTTTCTTCCTTTTCTTTTTTTTTTTCTGTAAGGAAATCTATTAATTTTTTAATTACAATAGAAATGTATAGAAAATCGTTTACTTTTGACAATCGGTATGACTTATTTTTTTTTTTTTTTCTTTTTTTTTTTTTTTTTTTTTTTTTTTTTGAGATAATTATTTTGAAAATATGATTTTGTATAATATCTGTTGGAGCCTTCGTAGATTCTTTCGTACGTTGAAATCATTGCAAATTTTCTGATTCCATCAAATATTTGTACAAAAGTTTGTAGTTATTTAAGTAGAATAAAATATTTGTCCAATCAATTTGATCTTACGATTAGTGTTAACTTGAGAGCCATGTTATAATTATCAATAGTGATTTAACAAAGCTTTTCGATAAAACATTTCAAATAAGTAGCTATTCCATTTGTTGCGTAAACGAGTCTTATGTACATATGTTCCATGTAGATAATAGTATGGATACAAGGGACGCAATCTGTAAGTAAATCTGTTTCTTATCGCGATCTGGAGCGTATGTTTCAATAATCCGTATCATAAATCAGTGATAATAAGAGTTTCAGTTCCAGTAGATAAGAATACGTTGGAAAATGTTTTAGGTATTCGGTCCTAAATATACTACCTTTTTATATTCGATTTGTAAAGAATGTACGTACATACGTTTCTATCTTTCAATAGCGTTTACATGTAATATGTGCCGTTTGGTAATAGATAAGTATTCATATAGTAAAAAAAAAGTCGGGAAACAAAGAAGAATTCTCGTCTTTGTTCACGAATCTTTTTTGTTATACTTGAGTAGCTGAGTTTGCAAATGCATTGCATGGTCTTAATCGGCCATTCGCCCGATGATCTATTATTTCATTGCTTGACTAATTACCATTGAATGTATCATTAATGATCACCCACGAGGATGATCTATCGTGTGGCATTAATTACGATAATCTCTCTCTCTCTATCTCTCTCTCTCTTTCTCTCTCTCTCTCTCTCTCTCTCTCTCTCTCTAAAACACTTGATCTATTGGCTGGATCAAAGGACCGTTCCATTTTACATTTTTGTTACCATTTGAATGAAGATAATTCTTATAAACTCTGATAAATACGATAGGTATATATAATAATAATAATAACAATAATAATAATAATAATGGCAATAATAAAAAATGGATTTTCAATTTGTCTTAATTTATACTTTCTTAAATTTTTACAGATTGTTCTAATTTCTTTGCACATTATTCGGAAATTGTGCCGATGTAAATTTTATGCCATGTAAAAATTTTTTTCTACTGACAAATTCAAATTAAAGCTTTGATTTATTATTGTTTGCAAGATATTATTTTCATTGATACAGATATTTGTCAGACATTTAATAGATGTCGTTCTTTTGAATTTATTGTTAAAAAAAAACAAAGAAAAAAGAAGAAAAAAAAATGGTCCGTGTATCATATAAATGAATAGGCTCTTGGAAAGTGCATCGCTACGTAGAATATCTAAATAATGTCACGTAAGAACAATAAAAAAGGATGACACGCGTAGATCCACGTTTCTACGCACGTTATGTATGTCCGCGTGACGCGGATGTAGGTAGCTCTACGTGCCTTGCCTCTTGAATAAATCACCAAGTGTGATTACTTTTGAATGCAACCAGGGATGTTAATTTTTGTCGAAAAATCCTCGTTAGGATATATATATATATATATTTTTTTTTCTAAAGCTCTTTCTTCGAAATTATCAAATATCGTTTACATGAAAATCTTTGGTAAATACGTTTTATCTCTGAAAGATTTCTACGATAAAGTCGTAGATATTTAAATTTTATGAATATAGGTTTTTTATTTAAATTCGCAATGGCTAAAGATATATATATATATATATATATATATATATATATACTCACACACACATACACACACACATATATATATATATTCGTTATATTTCTTTTCTTTGAATATCATGTAATCCTATCATAAGGACAAAGAGAAAGATAGTAAAGAAAAAAAATCGAATTATTATACCATGGAAGGGAATATAAAGGAAGAGAAATAAAAAAGAACAAAGAAAAGAAATAAAAAAAGAAAAAAAGAAAAAAGAAAAATCTTGTCGTTAAGAGCTTAGGAAAAGTAGTATGAAAAGCCGACGGATATATTATTCGGTAGCAGATCGGAATCGAATTCTTATCGGGCCATTCAAGAACCGTAAAACCTACTAGAAAATGTTCGCTCTTCTCATTGAAGGTCTAAGGGAAAATTGAAATACCTTTTCTATAGATTTTCCTCGGTTACATAAGATCTTTGTAGTTTTACCACCCTCGATACGTTAAAACTTTAAAACATCCTGGGGCGGTCGTCGTTCTCTTGGTACAAAGGAACACGTTTTCAAAGACACCATTACAACCCTCCTGAATATGTGCGTTAAACTCATGGGAGCGAAGTTCATCGTAAAAAAAAAAAAAAGAAGAAAAAACAAAAAAAAAAGTAGTGGAAGGACCGTGTAGTCGGGATCAATACATAATCATTCTATTCACTGAATATATAAGACGCATATAAATGTATTCGAACGATAGTTCTCTTTTATGACTTTTTTGTTTTTTTTTTTCAACTCGTAATTTTTATTCCTTTACTTCCGTATTTTTTTCTCTTTTTACACCTCAATGAATATATATATAATAAATGTTGCTAATCAAATCCTTTTTTTTTTCTTCTCTCTCTCTTTTTTTTTTTTATGATTACATATAATTCTAACGTAGCATCAATTTCTACGATTATTATACTGTTATTAGCGACCATATATAGAAGTGTCTCGTTTAGATCTCGTATCTGGGCTCAATCTGTTTGCGAGTTTAATCAATTTATTCATATGTTTTTTTTTTCTTGTTTTTCTTTGTTTCTTTTCTTTTTTCTTTCTTGCAAAAATCAAAATTTTCTTGATTATTATTTGACAATGCTATCTGATTTTCAATAGCATAGATATATTGATATAAATTTGCGAGAAAAGATTTGATTTATATGAAATATATTTACATGTTAACTTATTGACTATGTTTAAAAAAAATTTTATAAATAGCTTTTTTTTTTCCCGTATTAATCATGTTTTAATGTTTTTCTTTTTTTCTTCTTTTTCGTCGAAACGAAGCCTGCAGAAGTTCATTGAGATTAGGAGATCTTAATTAATTATCTTTGTAAGTATAGTTTGATAACAATATAATTTATACGAAATAACTTTTCTCGAAAGATATCAATAAATGTTATACATGTGATAATAAAAAGAAAAAGAGAAAAAATATTATGATACTACTGTTATATACGTTTATAGATATTTTTTCCTTTCGATGCTTCGTAATTCATTTCTTAGTATCTTTCGTATATGTAGAATAAATTTCCTGGTAATATTCGAAGATATCACTTAACGCTAACACACGTACCGTTTTGATAAGAATGATTACGGTAATTCAATGTAATCAGACACACTTTAAATTCCATTAAGCGTTAGATAAAAATATTTTTCATTCTAAATTTATTGAATACTCGTGTATATATATATATATATATATATATATATATATATATATATGTTAGAAAGATTTGTATATAATACGAATTCGCGAACGGAATTAGAAGTTTTCAGCTTGCTTCTAAGTTTCTCCAACGAGTGCTACATGTTCATTGACTTTGCATATTAATTAAGCTGCATCAATTAACGAACGCTCAATCGGGTCAGCGCATTGTCCGGCAAAGCGAGACCGAGCGAAACTCGATTCGAGTTTGCTTTAGAAAGGAGCTCGACCTCGAATTGAAATCCTGGATGGAATGATGAATTTTTTGAGTATGTTGATTATGAAAAAAAAAAAAAAAAAGAAAAAAAAAGAAAAATGAGGAAAAGGGAAAAGAAAAAAAAAGAAAGATGGACGATTTTACTTAGCGAAATGCGCAAAGAACTGTTTTTTGTTTTTCTTTTTTCTGCTTTGTTAACCAACGGGACGAAAACGAAGACGACGATGAAGACGACGAAGACGAAGACGACGACGACGACAACGACGACAACGATATAACCGGATGAGAGATTCTTGCTTGTAATAATCGTAGCATAAAGCGGAACAAAGAGAGCTTTCGTGCACCAGATACGCCCATGTTATACCTACGACAAATGGATGCTACGAATTTTCTGAGCAAATTATCATTTGAACTTGTTATGTAGTCTTATTGTGAAAAAGAAAACGGATGAGATCGCAATTAAAATTGTACCATGTTAATTTCTACGTGGATATAAAGTATATTCGAAGTAATAGAAAAATTAATAAACTTTGTGCTAGATTATAAAAAGTAATAATAAAATTCTTTTGGATCTGAGGAATCTATAATAATATTTTCTATTCGTGCATTTCTTTACGTAATTGAACAATTTTTGTCGATTAAAAATATTTAACATCAACGAATCGATGGCGTTCATAAAATTTTTTTACTTTTTCTTTTTTTTTCTTCTTCTTCTTCCTCCTTTCTCTGGACAAAATATACGGAAGAATTTATTATATAATATCGTATCTATAATACTTATAGTAAAGATGCGTATACTTTTAAGTCTTAAAAATAAAAAAAATATGGGAAATCTTGAAAATGTTTTAACGCGTTTGAGTGCAGAACAAAGCGAGTAAAAAGCTTAATAGAGGCCTGGAACTAAAAACAGAAGTATTAAGTACACCGTGTACGGTCATTATTTCATGTCTAATGGTTGCGTAAGACATAAGTTAAGGCGCATATATGCGCCCACAGATAATAGTGCGCGTCTTACGCTCAGTCGCGTATACTATATTATGCGCCCACATCACTCAAAGGATTAAATAAAGTCTGCAAAATTGAGTGGCCGTTTGCCGTTTACTCTAAAGGCGCTCTCTCTCTCTCTTTCTCTTTCAGCGTGTTAAAATGGAAATTAATTTGAATAAATTTAGTTTTTATTTATTTATTTTCTTTTTTAATTTACTAATTTACTATTCGTTTCAACTTACATGATTCTGTATTATCTTAGAATGATCATTAAGATGAAAAACTTTTGGACTGAATTTAGTTTTTATTTTATTTATTTATTTATTTTTTTTTTTTTTTTTTTAAATTTATATTTTATTATTTATTTCGAGTTATATTCTTCTATCTACGTTCTCGTATGACTACCGAGAAAAACAAATGGAATAACTAATCAGAATTTTTATCAGAAATGAGAAATTATTGTTCGTAATCGTTTTCTAATACCGATTGTGTCCATCTTAATGAACCGAGAAGAGATTCTTTTGTATCTTTCAAAAAACTTCAAATGGTCTCTCGCGGGAGAACGAAGAAATTCTAGTCGGTCGTTCGTTCGTTCGTCCTCCGGATATGGCGGCAAGCCATTTTTTCTCCCCGTTGGCTTTCTCGAGACCGCAGAGATTCTCATAAATATGATCTTTCGAGCCGCAATAATAATAAGAAAACGTAGGACGGTCGTGCTCGAGCGAATTATAATCAACGAGTTTTCCTTCGCAATTTTCTTCCCATCGTAATTACTCCAACCGTTTCGAGAGTTTTCTTGAAGGCAGGTGCTTCGATATATATATATATATACGAATGAAAACGAATTTTTCTTTGCCCCCGGGTACCATACTCCCTCGTCTCTCGATAACTTCAAGCTTTTCTAGATTATTTCTACTTATATATTTGTATATATATATATATATTTTTGTTTTCTTTTTTCCATCCTTCTCGCTCTTCTTTCTTTATCTCTTTTCAAGCAATAGTATTGCCAACGTCTTTTCAACGAAAGGAGGACGCCGAGATTTAATTGTATTTTCATGGAAAAGGTAGCCAAAGCTTTTTGCTGACGAACAATATAATACAATGAAGCGACGAAGAAAGAGAGAGAGAGAGAGAGAGAGAGAGAAAGAGAGGGAGAGAGAGAGAGAGACTATTTCTTTCGACGTCCTTGCTTTCCTTCATTTCTTCTTCATAGAAGCACGCTGATACGTCTTCTTTGTGAATTTAACTTAATATCTCTAGTGAAAAAAAAAAAAAAAGTAAAAGAAAGAAGATAAGTAGCTTTAATATCTCACCTTTTTTTGTTAATTATTTTTTTTATTTCTCTTTTCTTTTTTTCTTTCTTCTTTTTTTTTTTAATTTTAGTAACAAAAATATTAAGATAAAATGTGAAGTGATATATTATTCAATAAAGATTTGTATTAATATTAAGCGATAAATAAATTGCGAGCGAACATTTTCCATGTTGGAAATATACTATCTAATCCGAAAAAAAAATATATATATATATACTGTATATATATCTGTGTGTGTGTGTGTGTATCGATATATCTCTAAAGAAACAAATTGGAGTCATTCCTTTTAACCTTCTGTCGTTATATATACATACTTGCATACAAAATGCATTTCGGTCACGTAACATTTACGAGCTGCCGTTTAAGACGAGAAAAAAAAAGGAAGAAGAAGTGTCATGCGTCATGTTCCTTTTTTTTCTTTTCTTTTTTTTTCTCTCTCTTTATTTATTTATATAATTACAACCTTGCTTTTATTCATCCACTTGGTCAACATTTTTATGAAATTTTTAATGCCTTTTTCTCCCCTCTTCTTCTACTACTTTTTCTTTCTTTCTATCTTTTTTCTTTTTTCTTTTTTCTTTTTTTTTTTTTTCGATTTTCGTTTTCGTTTTTGTCTTTTTATGTTCGCTTCGTTCCACTTTGTTTTTATTTATTTACTTACTGCGCATACGTCAGAGTTGCTTACGTCGTTCGTGATTTCGTCGTAATGTTTTTTTTTCCTTTCGATTTTCTTTATTCTTTTTTTTTTCTTTTCTTTTCTTTTTTTCGATTTTTTTTTCTCCTCATAACACAGAGCACGGAGGACAAAAGAGTCGTACTAAAGCAAATAATCATTCTAAGAAGCTAAGAATCGTCGATGAACTTCTCTCAACGGTTCGCACGGTTACTGGGCTCCTTTCTCGATTGCATTGCGTCGTAAGCCTAGGGTAGGGCAGGGCTAATTGGGTCAGGGAGCCGATCGTGTACGGCGACCGTCGACGCCGAGATAATTAAAGGATATTGCGTAAAATTCATATAAGAAAATATCGATGCTCACACGTCCGACTCACTTTACTCGAGCATTCGTATTCGATCGATTAACATCGAATAAGAATTATTCTCTTTTTTTTTTTTTTTCCTATTTTTTTTTCTTCTTCTTTTTTTTTTTTCTTCGATCGAATAATCATCGATAACGAATAATGCTAAAAACTATTATATCGGATGACGAGCTCGGACAGCTCGGATAGATCGGACAAAAGGAACCGGTAACTTCTCTTCGTTGATATAGGAACGATGACTTTTCATTCTTTGGTGTACAAACACGACGCTTTTAACGATTGACCATCGGACGATTGCTTTCAATAGAGATTAGAAAGCATCGGACTTTCATTCGTAAATTTGATTCGACTTGATGGTAAAACGTTTCAGGCTGTCAGACTGTTGAAATTGATTAGAACAATTTTTTGATATTGCTAGATAGGAAAATTAATTTGTTATTCATTTTTTATATCATTCAATATCGATATCACTATGATCGATAACGTCGTTAAGGGATTAGATACGTCTAAATGATTCGAAGAAAGGTAGTTTTTGTGATGTTATTTTATCATTTTTTTTTTTTTTTTTTACACCCTTGCATTCTAGTATCTATTATTCAATGTTAATGTGATATATGTATAATTAAGAAAAATGTTGCTTTTAAAAACGCGTTATCAAACATTCGTAATACTTGTAAATCTTATCGTTGACGTATGTAACAACCAAACATGATAATGAGAGCGACACACTATCTTTCGATTTTTTTCTGAATAAGATAGTTGACTCAGATTTAGTCGAATCGTCTGATTCATAATAATTGTTGAAAAAAAGAAAAAAAATTAATTTAGATTTTATTGTAAGATTTTGGAAAATAAGACGTTCGAATTAAATTGAAATATTAGGTAGACTTTTTTTTTTTTTTTTTTTTTTTTTTTAATTGAGTTTTGAAACTCTGACATATTTTTCATCAAGAGTTTTGAATACTTTTGTACATATTTTGTATTTTCGTATTAATGTATTTCGTTCGAAGGGTTTAGAACGAAGATGGATGGAACGATATCTCTCGAGTTTCTAACTGGTTTTAATAGGCCCTTGGAAATCTTTTGTCTTCCCTTTGTCGCCCACGTGGCAGCAGTTGCATACGTGCACGCACGTGCACTCATCCGCTTGCAATTGAAAGGAAACGTGCGAAGTTGTAAATTCCTCGTGATTCTATCTCTCTTACTCTTTTGATTAGTCTCTTTTTTATTCTTTTTTTTTTCTTTTTTTTTCGTTTCTTTTTTTCAGAGAGAGAGAGAGAGAGAGAGAGAGAAAGAGAGAGAGAGAAAAAGAGATAGCTAGCTTCGTTATTTGTTTGAAGTTTGTTACAGTCGATTTTCGAAGATAACGAGTTCACTATGAATTTTGAACAAAATATATTTATACAGGACTCGTCGATTAGACGGATTTCAAATTACGTAATTAATGTTAAGGTAATAAATATTATTAAAAAAAAAAAAAAAGAAAAAAAGAAAAGAAAAAAAAATTATATCGAAATTAGGATCTATTTAATGAAGTGAATAAATACCATTATTTCGAACTATCTTTTCGAACTATCTTTCGAATATCTTTATAATGCATTTATATTAACAGATATCAATGTTAAAGTAAATATGATCAATGTTAATGTAAAATTGATCTTTGATACTTATAACTTCGTTATAACTTTTATGTTTTGTTTTGAATTGGTTTATCATTGCATTGGTATGTAATAAGATGTAAAGAAAATAATATAATATACATATAAAGGTAGATACATAAATGTATGAAGATAACAATTTATCATTCTTACATATTTTAAAATATAAATAAAAATATAAATTCATATATATATATATATATATATATATATATGCAAGTTAATATACATAAATATGTATATGCAAGTTAGAAGTAATTCAAAAAAGAATCTATTAAATCTGCAATAGAAAATTTCAATAAGAAATAAAATATAAAGATAAATGTATGTATATGTATACAAGAGATGTCAAAAAGAGAGAGAGAAAGAAAGAGAGAGAGAGAGAGAGAGAAAGAGAGAGAGAGAGAAAGAGAGAAAGAGAGAAAGAGATCTTCTCAGCCACGAAGAGATTCGATCGGAAGCGTGCGCTTTAACGAGCGCCAAGCCCTCGAACTCGTTCGATCGATCGTGTGCCGCAAAGCGCGATAGTGTGCTCGCGCGCGTGCCATGACACGTGAACGGCTACGACCATCAGCACCTGTTCTATCTCTTTTCTCTTTGCCCCTACGGAATAATTACACGATGCGGCCCGCATTTTTCTGCACTCACAAATATGCCCGTCCATTTTATTCTCCTGTCCTCCTGTATTTACCGATCGATCGGTTCGTTGAATCTCGAGAAAGGAAAAATCATGACTCATGCAACATTTTTTACTCCAGTGATGTGCGAACTATTTTCTCTCCCTCTCTCTCTCTCTTTCTCTTTTTTTTTTACGATTACAACTTCGTCGAAATTTCTCACGAATTTAATGCACGAAAGAGATAACAATTTTTAAATAATAAATTAAAAGAAATTTTTATCTGAGACGATCGTCGTAAATATAAATTATAGTTCGTTCGTCATTGCTCTATTATGCCAATAAAAGAGATAACTTTCGAATAGAAATGATCGTTTTCTCGCGTTTCACCGATCAGACCTTTTTTTTTTTTTTACATTCATGATCGATACAAACCATAAATTTACACGATAATTTTCTTTAGAAAATGGGAACGTGCGAAGTTTTTAGATTAATTTTCGTATAGAAATTAACGAGATCAAACGGTCAATTAAACGAATCTAAATATTTATTAAAATACAATACGTCTTCGTAATTCGATTAAACGAAGATAAAATAATTTTTCAATTATATCGTCTATACAAATTGTTCGAATAATCGACAGGCATATCGAATCTATTCGTATGTTATCAATTTCTATACGACCATGAACCATTATATTCGAACGGACATGCGGATATAAAAATATTAAAGAAATATTTTACGTGCGCATGATTAAATATACATATGTACGTTCAAAGAAAATCAATTGTCAAATCTTCGTAATTATTTTTTTCGACTACTTAAGAGATATTTGTCTCGTTATATTTATGAAATAATTGATAAATTATTCGGAAAAGAAATTTGAAAATAAATCATGAATATTCTTTTCTTTTTCTTTTTTTTTTTTAACGATGATAAAAGCAAAGGCGTCGAAAATGACAATGTAATTACTGTCAATGTATTAAACGAATTCTTATCTCACGTTGTATACATTAGTTTTTTTACGCAAATCAATATGATTAAATAATCTTGAAGAACGACGTATTCATAGTAGTAAGGAGAAAAAGCTTATCGTTTTCTCGTCTTAGCGCGGCTAGCTTACACTTGTGTTACCGTTATTTCGTTAGAATACCGAAGTAACGAAGAATTCATGAATGATTCATACATCGAGCCATAAGAGAGTGTGCTTGGTCCGGTGTCTCCTAGGTAATAGAACATTCCGAGTATAAAAGGTTCCCCTTACTTCCATCGCACGTGCCGCAAGTAGAAACGACCCCGCGACATTTTCGTCGTATCGTCAATTAACATCTATCTCGGTACGAAAGAAAGAGTTCGAAATAGAGAAAGTAGTTTAAGAAAAAAATGACAGTGATATATCACAGGAATCGTTGGATCATTGAACTTTGATATATGAAAGATTGAAGATGATAAATATTTATCATAAAATGTCCAAAATATATTTCATTTATTATGAATATCTTTTTCGAATCAATCATGAGTATATCAACGTGTTTGTTTATTCCTATCATTCATTACGTTCTATTGATATAGATCAAGTTTTAAATATGCATGATATAATGATGAATGAAAAGATGATGGAAACAAAAAAATAGATAAATAAATAAATAAATAAAAGGAAGATAAGTAAAAATGAAAGAATTGTCGTCCAACAAAAAGAGAGAGAGAGAGAGAGAGAGAGAGAGAGAGAGAGAGAGAGAGAGAGAGAGAGAGAGAGAGAGAGAGAGAGAGATAGAGAGAGTGAGAAAGAGAGAGAAAAAAGAGAGAGAAAAAAAGAGAGAAAGAGAGGGAACGAGAAAAAAAAGGGGGAAGTAAGAGGGAGAACATGTTATTTGCTCTCAAGTATTTATACGTTTGCGCATAGCCGACTGCGTTAAAGAGAAAGAGAGAGAGAAAGAGAAGCTTTTCCTAGTAAACTCGGAATAGAAATTCAACGCAGAAGAGGTCGAAAAGGACCGGCTCTTTTACGTTGCGTTTACGTAGCAATACTCGTAGCGACTCTCTACTCTCTTTCTTTATTTCTTTCTTTCTCTTAACCTCCCCTTCTCTCTCTCTCTCTCTCTCTCTCTCTCTCTCTCTCTCTGTCTGTCTTTCTCTTTCTCTTTCTTTTCAGAAGACTATCGTGTCGCGTTTAATCGCGATTTGTTTTCGTTCTGACGGATAAACGAACGCGTCGGCACCTGTCTTCTTCACTTTACTGTGAACCAGTGAACCCTTTTGAAAGGGTTTCTTAACACTTCACCATCCTTTTGTCGAATCGAATCCGACATTTCATCTGAAGGATTTAATAACGGACTTCATTGAAAAAATTCAAATGTAAATCATAAATTAAATTACAAATTACTATTATCAAGGTGTCTATAAGTAATGGAGTATTAAAGTATAATTTAATGAAAATATCTTAAAGAAAAATGAAAGAAATGATTTATTTCGAAAAGATTTCTTTCGAAATTTTATTGGATTTTATTGAATTTACTTTTAAAACTTGTTTGATATTAGTTTTACTTTTTCGTGTTAAAAAAAAAAAAAAAAAAAAAAAAAAAAACAAAATAAAAAGAAAGAAAAAAAAACCAAGAAATATGATTATAAATTTCTAATCGTTTTATCATTGTAATAAGACAATAATTATATAAAATACAACGATCAATTTTTATATATATGTTTCGTGTAAATAATAAAATGACGTTTTGAACGTAAATGTTTACACACACACACATACACACACACACACACACATTGTAGAAATGTAGAAATGTGAATTGTAGAAATGTGAATTGTAGAAATGTGAAAAAATTTGCCCTTTGAAACTTTTTAGAAAAATAATCCTTACTTTGTATGCATTCTTACATACATACATACACACGATACACAATACGCTCCACCCAATGCGTTTGTTTTTCTACATCGAACGGTTCGTCACTCCGCAGCTGTCTTTTGAGAGCGGCTCTAAGTTAAGAACATCCGCCTCGTTAAATTATTTAAGGATGAAGTCGTTAAAAGTCGTTCCCGACAGTGAAGATCTCGCGGGAAGACTATCGCAGGTGCAAGTCAACCAACAATCTGTATTCTTGCGTAATACTAGAATTATCATTAATAATGATAATAATAATGGTCATTATTATTATTATTATTATTGTCATTATCATTATCAGTATCATTATTTCCCTGGTATGCTATAGCGAACTGAATGTAAATTACATAGTGGTTGTAACGATACTGAATCTGGAATATTGTTCTACGTTTCACGTAGTACAATACACCTCGATAAGCTTATGATTGCTGTCGTGTATAATATTGATAATAATAATAATAATTTTTAAACTGTATCAAAGGATACTAGTATAATAATGCAAGGAATATTTAAAATTCTACAAAAGCGGTTATATTTAATAATTATTCCCATTTCGTATTGATATTTTATCCTCATTCGTATTGATATTTTTTCGAGATATGTTTTTCTTAATACATATTCAAAATCAATTGTTTCCCCATATAATAATAATAATAATAATAATAATAATAATAATAGTAGTAAGAATAATAATAAATAAATAATATCGTCTAATACGCTAAAAGTTTTAGATCAAAGTAGAAAAGAATATTATATTTTCATTGTGGAACGTTGCAAAAAAAAAAAAAAAAAGAAAAGAAAAAGATAAAAAAATATACGAGAATCTATATACTATCGTTTCGATCTGCACGAATTATTTATTTTATTATATATTTTTTTTTTATCTCGATATCGACATCGTAATAATAATATTTTCACGAAATAATCGCACAAATATTTTTTCTCTACAAGACATCGTGTGTTTAGTTTCTAACGCGTATCCAAGGTGACGAATCCGACCAAGAGGGAAGTCGATAAGGAAACAGCTATTTAAATTAGCATAATCATTATAGATAAGCTCGGTTAGTTCGTAGACGTTGCCAATCTTATTCTTCGTTCCTATAATGTATCTACGTTTCTCTCTTTTTCTTTTCAGCTCTCTTTCTCTCACTTTCTTTCTCTCCTTTTTTTTTTCTTTCTTTCTTTCGCTCATGCATTTTAACGAACGTAAATAAGAACAGAGGACATAGCTTTGACCGTATAACTTTATTTTCATGAGTTCTATTAACTCTCTACATTACAATTCGAAATTTTATCCTTCGGGAGATTTTCTTAGTGTTTTCCCTTCGCAAGCTTTCTTCGAAAGTATCTTTTCCATCAAGAGGTATCTCGTTCTTTCATTTTTTTTTAATTTTCTTTTTTAATTTTCTTTTTCAATTTTCTTTTTTAATTTCTTTTTCATTTCCTTCAAATTCTTAAATCCTCGAATAGTGTAACGTCTTGGCACGAAGAGCCTTTCATTTCTCGAAAAATAAGATGTCTTTTATAATTCAATTGGCAATTTAATAGTAGGAAATTTTTCGCTGTTTATTTCAGGAATCTTCGATTCAGTCATACGATTCAGGAGACATTATTCTTCGTGGAAAAGATTATTAAAGGATAAATAAAGCGTTCGTACTGAAGATAAGAAATTTTTGTCTTTTTTTTTTCTTTTTTTTTTCTTTTTTTGTTCTTTTTTTGCTTTCGAGGAAATCCAAAAGACAAAATTATTTACTATCATATTGTTATCGTCGGCATTTGTATGAAACGAAATGGAAATTGTATCGGTGA
This sequence comes from Vespa mandarinia, assembly GCF_050613455.1. Taxonomy (NCBI): domain Eukaryota; kingdom Metazoa; phylum Arthropoda; class Insecta; order Hymenoptera; family Vespidae; genus Vespa; species Vespa mandarinia. The sequence goes on along the minus strand of NC_140817.1, from coordinate 6,284,154 downwards.
GATTATAGAATCGGTTTTCTTCGTAAGTTTGCTTTGACAAAAGTTAGTTTATTATATTAATGAAAAGTTAAGAATTAATTTTGGATTTTACAATGAAATAGTTCATTTTTAATTTTACAATGAAATAGATTGGTTATTTGTTTACTTGTATATACTTCTTTTTTTTTTTTTTTTTTTTAGAAAATTTTATCTTCTCTTCTGTTTAGAAATCTTTTTTTTTTCTTTTTTTTCTCTTTTTTTTACATGTAATACTTATATACTTATACGTATGTAGATAGTGAAATATATTAATCGTAATATTGTATAATTAAATCGAAGGATTATCAGTGTCATTATTCATTGACTCCATCTATTAGCAGGAATTGAAATACTCAAATAGTTCCGTTAAGTATTCGAGGCTATCTATTTCCGTGCCGGCTGGTATGCAAATACAATTAATACGATTAAATTTTGCTTACGTGTTACGATGTTATTTCTCTATCTAAGATAGTAAATTATAAAACTGTATCGTTATCGTAGAGTTTAGCTTAATTAAATTCAATACGTTCGGAGATATTATTTAATTATTCAACGATTCCTAGACAAGTATGACCTCTTCACTAAGAACATGAATAATAAATACATTGTAATAGATTGATATTTATTTATTTATTTATTTATTTATTTATTTATTTATTTATTTATTTATTTATTTACTTTTTTATTCAAATAAGATGCAAAATTGAACGGACAAATTTATCCAGAATTTTATCTCTTTGAAATAATCTGTCATTTGATCGTAAAAAAATCATATAACAAATGAACAAAATTCACAAGCAATGTTTAAGAAATAACGAGATAACAGATCTCGTAATATTATCATTAATAAATTTATAATGAATCAAAGAATGAATCAAAGAATGTACCTCTATTTATTCTATTTTATTTTATTATATATTTATCTATATATATATATATTTTTTTTTTGTAGAGTATAAAAATATATAAATTAATTTTATTCTCTCGTTATCGAATACGACGAGACAATTTACAATTTGTTTTTACATTACGTTGAAAAAAAAAAAAGAAAAGGAAAAAAAAATCGCACGTCGAAGTTCATCCTTCGAATTATTAAAGATAATCCATTAAATTTCCATTATATTTGTAAATCATCGATAATAACAATCATGACGGGTATTAATTACTAAATGCCGGATGGTGTCGATATTCGCACGTCATTCTGACGAATCGACGCGCTCCCTTTGTTTCTTCGTGCACACGTTGAAGTTTCGCACAGAGGAAGAAGAAGCTTGCTCGGCAAGGTGCACCGACCTATACCAGCCGTTCTCCTCGATGGTAACTCGTTGCGTACCGAATGACTCATCCAACAACTCTTCTCCTCGCTCTTTTTCTTCTTCCATCCTCTTTCCTGCTTTCCACGTCGGTTCTTTCGCGCTACATGGATATATATATATATATATATATATATATATATATATATATATATATATATATGGGTATATGTATGTATGTATGTGTATATGTATGTATGTATGTGTATATGTATGTATGTATGGATGGATGTATGTATGGATGTATGTATGTATGTATGTATGTATGTATGTATGTATGTATGTATGTATGTATGTATGTATATATATATCGATTTTCCAATCGCTTATCGAATTTCCAACGATAGAGAATATAGTGTGTTAACCGTCACGATAGAAACTATTGATCTTAGGCGAAAACATACGCGTATCTAGATATAAACTATAAATAATTCTCGCTTAGGACAATCTTCCTGGTTCTTGCATGAATCTAATCAGAGATAGATAAAGAATAGAGAGTGGTATGTAATACAATCATCGACATTTACGATATTATTTTTTATTTAATTTGGATCATGAGAGTTAAAAAATTGTGGTTGATATTAGAAATTACAGATAATCTTAGGATTAAATAATTAATTAATTAATTAATATATATATATAACAATTGTAATAAATATTAAATATATATGTATATATATACGTACATAAAAATAATAAGTAATATAATATCTAATTATATATTTAATATATATATATATATACATATATATAATTAATATGTGGGTATGTGTAAAAATTATAAATCTTCAAATGATATAAATAAAATGAAGAAACTATATTATATAGCTTTTTAGGTTGATTCTAGGTTAGTAAAGAATGTTAATTAGTTCTAAATTCACGATCTAATTATTTTATAAATGGTTGATTCTTTCTAATGAATTCGTCATTTTATACGAGACAATCTAATGAATTTTATTTTGATATGTATATTTTGACGATAAATAACTTTTTAAATCCGTTAAAAGGATCGTTGTCTTTAAGATATTGTCTATACTTTAATCTTAGAGATTAACCGCATTTTACTGCCTCCTACACGATAGACGGATAGATTGATTAGTCTAGCCAAGTTCGACGCGTCTTACATATCAAGAAGACGAGTTTCTTGTAATCGACTAATTACTAGAACAACTGAGTCTCGTTATCCTTATCCCATGCCTTGTTATTTATTCTTTTTTTTGTATGCTTTATTTAAAAATTAGTATAAATAAATATACTCGTCTCTATACATCGATATTCACTAAAATTAATTTTCTATGTTACAAAAATGAGAGCTCAATTGTCTAAAATAAATTTTATTTTACAAATATTATTTTATTTCAATTTTATTATCACTTGAAGATTTAATAATCTTTTGTAATCCTTTTTTTTCACGTGAATCAAATATAAATAATTTTTTATGCTCCAGTGATTAGAGTTTAGAAAATTAGAAATTAGAAATTGTTCGTTATATATATATATATATATATATATATATATATATATATATATATAAATATATGTACTTAGTTTCTCGCCAAATTAATTTTCTGTGTTACAAAGTGAGATCTTGGTGTTTAAAGATTGATTTTATTTCTCTTTTCATATCATTTTTTAACATTTTCATCTGAATCGAATAGAAATTATTGTTTTCTCTACTCATTAGAATTTAGAAATTAGAAATTAGAAAGCTATTACGATTCTTATTATGGAATATCTAGAGTTATCTTCCTTTTTTCTTTTCTTTTTTTTTTTTTTTCTTTTGTTTAATTGTTGGAAAAATATTCTTTTTAATAATAAGTGCCTAAGAGATTTTCTTAAAAAATGAGTAACTTCTTTTTTTTTAAGCTCTTAAATAAGTTTCCTTTTTCTAATTTCCGAATTAAATTAATTTTACCTTTCAAAAACAATCGAAACTTATTCGTAGCAATTTAAAATTCGTTTTAATTACAATTCCAGAACGTTACCTTTCAAAGAATACCAAACGCAAGTATTTACGAACCTTTTCGTGATAGGTTAGTGGATGTAAATATATTACGAATTCTATGAATATCGCTTTTACGCGTAGGATATGTCAAAGGTTCATGAAAGAGCAGATACATTTCAACGGATGGAAAGTTACTATTCCCGATATTATTTATATTTGTCAGCTATATAAGTTAGTTAAATCGATTGACAAACGAAACGAATGTTAAATGAAATTTACATATCAATATGAAATATATATATATATATATATATATATATATATATATATATATTTGCATTTGCGTACTTATATGCAATAAAATTCTATTTTCTTCTTTTTTTTTTTTTCTTTATTATTACAGAGTATCCGAAAATTATACGTACAAATTTGTCCTTCACTGAAATTCATGATGGCACCAGTAAAATTATTAAACATGCACTTCTGAAATCTGTATCTTTCAAAGTACTTTGTTAATGTTAACGATATTAAAAACACTCGATATGTTCATTATGATCAATGATTAATAAAATGTCCAGTCCATTAAATGTTACCATTTAAATACACTGCATATCCACGTTAATTTATTCGATAGCAGGCGATTCGATTTTTGGATTTAAATCGTTAATATCTTTCATTCGTTTATTATACATAATCTTTGATTATGAATTCCCACAGAAAGAAATCAACTGGGGTATTGATGTCGATAGATTTAACCGGCCAATGTATTGTACCTTAGTTGCTTGCTAATCAACCTGTTTAAGAATGCCTTATTCAGGGGACTTGCTAATGACGTTCAAGGTTCAATGCGCCGATGCGCCATCTTATTGGAAAATGATGACGTAGATGGAAGACCTCTATTTGTGGTTAAACAATGTCTTGCAACACGTCCAAATAAATATTGAAGGTCATTGTTGATTCATTGAAGAAAAATGGCCCAATCGATCGATCGGTATGTAACATATCACACGCATTAACGCATTAACTTTAAGACTATCTTTAATGTGGAATGTAGATTTTTTTGATTTCCTATATTTTCTATATTTCGTATTGTTTATATATGTATATATATATATATATATATATATATAAAAGAATTAATAAATTTTTCTTCAAAGTGGCACAGATATTTTTTTTTTTTAACCTTGTCGATATCGTTCGTTTTGATAGACAGAGAAAATTCGTACGGATAATTTTCGGGCACTTTGTATATTTATATATAGACTTATTTAAATAAATTTATGTTTATGTCTATATAGATATAATTTCAAACGAATATATTTATATTTATTATTTAAGTATAATGAGTGAAATAAATTTTAATCTGTTGAGTTTAATTGCCGACGATGTGTTCTTACCGAGGGAAGCTCGTTAAAAGCTTCGTTAAAATTTTGTTATCGATTAATCGCGCTTATTAGCAGGGCGCATTCCCCGTTGTAGAGTTATCAGCCATCTCGATTCCAACCGATCCGGAATGACGGTAGCTGTGGTTAGTAGTTGCATACTACTACCGGTAATACGCGCTGCTATTATACGCCTTCTCTATCTCTCTTTCTCTTTCTCTTTCTCTTTCTCTCTCTCTCTCTTTCTCTCTCTCCCTAACAAATATACAAAATTCCACCTCAAGCAAATAGTGGTCGATCGATTGGTAAGATATCGATTCGTGCCTTCCCGCATAAATTAACGTGCCTCTCGGCAAATTTCAAATTACTCTTCGCGAGGCAACGTTATTCCTGACTCTCTGTCTTTATGTTTCTTAGATTATTGATTTACTTTTCTCACTGATATACTCGAGAGTAATTTTATTTTTCAAAATGAACGAAATTGAACACCTTGGATGCGATCTTGATTATACGTACGATTACGCTTTATTCAATAAGATCAAAAAAAAATCTTACACGTAGAAATTCCATAGATCTTTTTTTATTTTATTTTATTTTATTTATTTTTTCTTTTTTTTTCTTTTAAGTACGAACTTAAAAAAAAGTTTCAACAAAAACGAAGAATAAGAAAATATTTTTATCCTATTAGAGAAATGATTCTATCGATGCAAATCTGTAAAAATCATAATTAAAGATATTGTTATATTAAAATAATCAATTTATTCAAATGTTGTGGGGTATTTAAAAAAAAAAAAAAATACTTTTATATTCTACTATATCTCAAATAAAAATTTCGTGTATATATATATATATATATATATATATATATATATAAATTTAAGAAATAAATAATACAATTTGTTATAGAAAAATAAAATAAATAAAAATTATAGATTACTAAAGAAAAAAAATTCTTTTTATTTCTTTTTTTTTTTTTTTTTTTAGAATTTTCGGAATTAGATAAATAGTATAGGAGTAAAATAGATAAAGCTATGCGAACGATCTTAACGATATCAATATATTTTTACGATCATTATTTATTACATTTTTTACGAGCGTCTTACTTGGTAAGGTGGTGGTATAGTGAAGGTGTCGTCGTTATGAAAAGGAGGAAGAAGGTTGAAGTAGACGGGGATCTGGTTTTACGATGGAAAAGGGGAAGCAAACGTGACTTGGCGGAGAAATAAACAACGACGAAGGAAAGTTCCATCGAGTCGAGGCAAGTCGAGTCGAGTCGAGTCGAGTCGAGTCGAGTCGAGTCGAGTCAAGTCCAGTCGCTTAAATGAGTTAAAACGTTCCCGCATGTTAATGTCTATTCCGATAGTTTATTGAAAATTATCACGACGTTCGATATCATTGAGTATCCGGAGTGATTTGCCATCGTTGATCGGGCAAAAAAAATTTTTTTCATTCTTCCTTTTTTTTTTTTTTTTCTTCGTAATATCAATGTATTCACATTGATGATGATCACACGAGACTCAGTAATATTATAGACGGCGCCGTCTAATGAGCACAAGCCTTTACTACGGGCCATCATTAGTGAGTATGAACGAAAGAGATTGAGAAGGAGGAAGAGAGAGAGAGAGAGAGAGAAAGAGGGAAGAGAGAAAAGTCGAAGAAAAAGGATGAAAAGCATGAAGAGGGAACGAAGGAAGAAGCCTTTTTTTCTTTTCCTTTTGTTTTTCTCTTTTTTTGTTTTTTTTTCTTTTCTTTTCTTTTTTTTTTTTTTTTTTTTTTTTTTTTTTTTTTTTTTTTTTTACGCGACAACAAAAGTACGAGTCTAATGTCTCGGGCCTTGACCCTGTTCGTCTAGTACACACCCAATCTCTTTCTCTCTCTCTCTCTCTCTCTCTCTCTCTCACTCTTTTTCTTTTTCTTTCTGTTTTTCTCTCCTTCTCTCTCTTCGCTTTTCCTATTCTACGTGTTCCACTTTCTTTCGAACATTGAACATTGAACGTAGTACGTACTTACTTACATACGTACTTACGTGAAATTAGTACGACACTTTTACTTTTTTTTCCTTCTTCTTCTTCTTCTTCTTCTTCTTCTTCTTCTTTAATGATTTTTACTTATTCAATTTAACGATTAAGATTATTTATATTCGAATTTACTCGCATTACTTCTTAAACGTTTCTACTCGTTTTTTTAACGTTTTAAAACGTTCTTAAAAGTTTTCTTTTTCTTTTTTTTTTTTTTTTCATTTTTCGATTTCTTTTCGTTTTCTAACTTTTCTCTAACTTAAATAGTTTTATAGATCGTTTGGAAATTTTTTTTAGAAAAGTTTCAGAGGAAAAAGGTGAAGAAAAGAAAAACAGAAAGTACAACGAATAATCCGACTTTTAATCTCTAAACGTGGAATGAGGGTAGAAGGGGAATGAAAGGAATGATGGTAAGAGAAATCGAGAAATTCTTTTCAAAATGGAAAGTTTTCAAATTTGTTGGAGAATTCAAGCGGAAAAAATGAGACAGATTCTGATTGATATAAGAAGAAATGAAAGAAAAAAAAAAAAAAAAAAAAAAGAAAAAAATTGTTTCGTGCCTAATTTCTTGAATGTGTACATGTGAACGAGTCTGCTTCACCTTTGCTCATTAGATTATCGTCCTAGCTTTATGTCCTGACCTCGAGATAACTCCTTTCTCTCTCCCTCTCTCTCTCTCTCTTCCTCCGTTTCTCTCTCTTTCTCTCTCTCTCTCTCTCTCTCTCTCTCTTATTCTCTCTTTCGCGAAAATGAGAGGGAATGAGAGAAAGAGAGAGAGAGAGAGAGAGAAAGAGAGACAGAGAGAGAGGGAGAGAGAGAGATTGCTTCCGTGCATGCACATAATGTAAGCCGAATGCAACGTCTAATGTAAATTAAGCCGTGCATGCATATTAACTACGCGTTGTTCCTCGCCGCGTAACGGATGTATCCGTGATATAATCTGAGTGTAACGCATTTGCAAACAGAAAAGTCAAAGGGTTTTAAAATATTCGCAACTCCATTCGGTAAAGAAACGGTACTCTATTGCATCTTTAAATTTATTTTTAATGATCGAATATCTGAAAAAAAGATGAGAGAAATGATATTAAACAGCGGGGTTGATTAAAAATTCTCGAACAATATTAAAACTCAGATAAATTTATCTATTGAACTTATGTACGATATTACGATAGATCAATTGGAATATCAATTGTTTTAAAAATCGATTGTTAGATCGGGGAAAGTATAATTTTTATTTTATATTTTTTAATTGCTAAGTGACGCTATGCGATAATTTTTAATTTAAAAGAAAACTATTTGCTAAAAAAAAAAAAAAAAATAAAATAGTAATAAATAATAATAATAATAGATATTGTAATATAATATAATATTTAATAATATATAATATAACGTATAACTTATTATTTTTATTATATCATAATATTTCTATTAATATTCGAATATTATTATAATATATACAATTAAAATATGGTAATATATATATATATATATATGATAATGATAATAATAATAAACGAAGATATAGAGAAACACGATATATGTCAATTATTGTGTCACTGAATCAAATATGGTGAATACACGTGTCAATCTATTTTTCGACTTTTGCCGGTAAATAGTATAATAGTTATTGTAAAAGAAGATAGTAGAGTTTAAAATCGATCAGGATTAAAAATGGCTATGTACCCGATACATATGTAGGTAGGTAATACTTGGCTCTTAATCGTAAAAGCGATCAGTCAGTTGCTCGCTCGCTTCTTCGTAGTCGAGGTTGCTCGCTTAATCGATAAACGATAACTCGCGTTAATGGAGCGAGAATCAATTAATTTCTTTTTCCAGTGCACGCTCGCTTACGTAACCGAGAATAGATGAGCATCCGTTCTTAGGATAGGGGTGCAGGAACTTAGGATCGATTCGTTCCAGCAACAAAGTTTTCATCCTAGCCAAGGATCCTCAGGAAAATCATTTCAAACATTTATTTCATATTCATTACATTTATTTATTTATTTATTTATTTATTTATTTATTTATTTATTTATTTATTTATCATAATAAACTTAAAAAAAAATTTATATATATATATTATAAAGATTCAAAATTAATATAAAGTATTAAAGAAATTTTTGATATTGGATAATAATAATAATAATAATGATGATAACAAAATATAAAAAAAAATATATGTATATATCAATACAAATCATTAATAAGAGAAATAGAAAGAAATATAAATATCATTATCCGCATATAACAATGGCGGATTGTAATAATCTCTTTTTATATTTCAATAATCTATAATAAAATCTAAATCGTATTCACAATACATCAAACGTTTTCGTTTTAACAGGAATAATACAAAGACACTTTCAGAAATCAATCATTCTAAAAATATACGATATAATCCGGTCATTCATCAAAGAAAAATAATATTACGCTCGATAAAGATACATCCGTTGAGAGAAAGGGGTTGAGATCCTAATAGATAATGATAATAATATTAATAATAATAATAGTAGTAGTAGTGGTAATAATAATAATAATAATAATAATAATAATAATAATAATAATAATAATAATAATAATAATAACAATGCTTTTTATGTTTGTTGCAATTTTAATAACAAGTTCTTATATTGGATTCATTCCTACAGATGCATTTTAAAGAACCTGCATTTTATAAAAACTAAAATAATAATAATTATAATTTATTAATAATAATAATAATAATGAGTTGTAATAATTATTATTTAATCGAAACAAATAATTATATAATAAATAATAATTTATTCAAACGAAGATTGATATTGAATATAGAATTAATTTTATTTAATATCGTGAAATGTTCGAAGAACTTTTATGATTCGAAGATACGTTTTAGGAAACCAAGTGTATTCTACGTTAAAAGTATTTGGCAATCGTTTCAGTCGACGTAGCGCTTTTAACTGAAATTAAATCGGTAGCTTGCAATTTGGCAAGTATCGGTGCTCGCTAATTCGAATAACCGCAAACGAATTTTCTTTCTCTTTTTTTTTAGACTTTTTTCTCAGAATTCTTTTCCCAAGAGATAAAAGAATTTAACAACGTTTCCTAACGGAGACGGATAATTTTGAAGGCACGTTTCTTTAATTAACCGTAGTTTTGTCATTAGCGATCTCAAAGAATTCTCGTTCTTGCGACTAACTCTAAATCTAATGTACAATAGTTCGCAATTTAAATTGTTTACGTGATAATATTATAATTGTAACACATACATAGATACATACACACACACACACACACACACTTGTATACATATGCATATATATATATAGTATTTTTATTTAGTAAGTATTTTTTATTTACTTAGAAAAATAGAATAATGTTTATTTGAATGTATTATTGTATCAAATAAATTAGAAAAAAAAACAATACGAAATAATTGCTTGCAGAAAATATTTTTTAGAGAGATTAGTTTTTAATATGGTTAATATAAATTGAATAATGTAATGACAATTTTCAATAATTAGGTCAATCTAAAATTTTAGTGTAAAACTGAAGTACAGCATGTAAAATTATTTTACCAACTTAAAAAATTTTTTTTTTTCTACAACATACTTATCTACTTTATTAATAAAATATTATTAAATACTTATCTACTTAATCTATATATATACATATGTATCTACTTATCCAGTTAATAAATACTGCTTTCTACTTAATTGATAAAAATTATGTATCTAAATGAATATATAAATAAAAATATAATGTATATATAAGTAAAAACATCATTTACTATTTTAAGGAAAAAACAAAATTGATAGGCATTTATGTTTCTTCATGTTATCTAATTGATCTAAAGTAAGGCTAGAGTAACTATTAACATGCATAGATAAGTTATATAGGACATGAGTAAGGTGATAAGAAAACGTAAGAACATCCCGCTGAGTTTTTATGAATAATCTCATAGGAACGGTAGTTCGATCTACGATATTAAAAAGGTACGCCTATCATTATCCGCATAGTTCTTTCATCGTGACGTAGGTTTGACTGATACTATTTAGCGATTAGGAAGAATCCAACGGTACGAAGATACCTATCGTGTTCTACACACGGACTAAACGAACTTCGATAGTTATGACGATATCGAGGTGTACATGTTCTTTCGAGTGGGGTCTCATGGCACCCTATGGTGCCCTATACTGTTTCATGGCATCCCGCTGTTCGCGACCCCATTTTACGTTTGGTATTGTCAAAGATTTGGTAAACCCTATTCATATCTTCGCAAAATTTATATCTCCTATTTTTGTGGATATCCTTTTCTTTTTGTACATATATATGAAGAAATTAAAATACAAAATTATCATCTCATTTTTAATCTTATTACGAAATATCAATTTTAAATCAATCGATAAAAATTAAATATAACAAATTTGAAAGGTATACATTGAATATATAGAAAAAAAAAATACACACACAAATTATGTTTAGAGATATGTGACAAATATTAGAATTTCTGTACTTTCTCCTCCTTAAAAAAAAAAAAAAAATGTATCCAGGTCCCTGAGATTGAGTAAAAAATTTTCTTTCGTAATTCATAGAGAGAATCATTAACGTATTTCTAACGATCGATTTATCGATCTTGTACCTACGTTCGCGTTTAAAAATTTTCTTCGAAAAGAAGAAGCAGAAGCAGAAGAAGAAGATACAAGATAGCAGGAAATCGGTAGTAAATTAACGGAAGACATTAAACGTGGACAAAGTGTGGATATACGCTTACGTACGAGTTATTCCTGTGTTCACGATTTTGAGGGACTCTCTTACTCTGTCCCTTTTCTCCTTTTAAAACGTTGTCGTGGCTCCGGATGTTACGACGATCGTAAGAAGAGAGCGTACGAATAAATTATATTTTACGATTCGTGCTACGATCATAAATCAAACGAGCATCTCTTATAAATTCTCCGCGTCCCTTTGCCGGACATCGTCGTATCTTTCCCCACCTCCCCTCCTCCATTCTTTTTCTCTGTAGGACGTAAATATAGACGAGATTTGGGCCTACGTAAAAAAAAAAAAAAGAAAAAAAAAAAAAAAAAAAAAAACCGATAAGTTAAATCTTCGAATAAGAAAGAGAGAAATAAAATGATAGAGAAAAGAAAAAAAAAGAAAAGTAGGGCAAGGTCAATCCTTTTGTCCTTTATTCGATACGATTTAATCCAATTTTTTTTTCTTTCTTTCCTTTTTTTTGTTTGTTTTTTTTTTTTGTTTTTTAACTAAATCTGTCAATTTGAAAAGAAATAGAAACAAATATTTTAATTCATTTAATATTTAAATTTATTTAATTTGTCAATAATGATTTAATGAATGAAAGAACGGCCTTTGGCTTAGTTAGCGCTTTTATATAATAATTACGATTTCAATTATAGTCAACTAAGAAAGATGTTTTTAATTCTTTGTTTTTTTCTTTTATTATTATTCTTTTTTTTTTTCTTAATTTATCGATCGACGAGTAATTAATTTTAATAAATATAGATTACACAACTTGTGTAAATTTCTAAATCCGTTATCAATATGGGAACTTTTTATTACGTCCATTGCGTTAGATATAAATCTTATTAGAGCGAAATTAAAAAAAGAAAAAAGAATAAAAAGAAAAAAAAAAAGAAAAGAAAAAAGAACATTGAATCTTTTTTCATTGTTTCATTTTTATTTCGTTCGTTATTATTATCTTGCGTAATCCCTTTCTGTTACGAATGCGGTTAGGATTGTAAATTAAACTTTAAATGAAAAACAAAAAGGAAAAAAAAAACAGAAAAACCAAATAAAAGAATGTTATAAAGGGTAGCTTGTCTTCCTAAATCTTGAAATATTGTAGCGTTTAAACGTCGCGAAAACACGACGATTAAAGCGAAAGGATTACGAGAAGGTCCGCTTTTATGCTCGTGTAAACGAGCCCATCGAATCGGTGTTCTGAATCCACAAGCTCGTTTGCTTGCTTGAGAAGTACATACAACATACATACATACATACATATATACATACATACATACATACATACATAGCTACATACATATATAGATACATGAATACATACATACATAGATATATTCTTGTATGGTGTCCTTCTCTCCTATCGATTCTTGCTCGACCGGCTACCGCTAGATGATCATTCGAGATTATCAGATGGTTCAGTTCGCGACGACTGCTTCGTCCTGTTGTTCTACCGTTCATACGATTCCAACTTGGTTCTGTTGACTCGGTCCTTTACTGGATCCTTTTCGTTCTTCATTTTGTTCCGTTACGATTCAAGATAAAACATATTTCTTCAACGAAAAATGAGAGAGAGAGAGAGAGAGAGAGAGAGAGAGAGGGAGGGAGAGAAAGATAAGGATTGGTATCGCTTGTGTTAACGATTGCCAAGCACGATCTGTGACCTCTTGTATCTACGTATCTTTATTCTTCTTTTTGATCATTTCTTTTTTTTTGTTTCTTTTTTCTTTTTTTTCTTTTTTAGTAAATAAATATTTACTAAAATATATATTAAATAACAATTTTATTCGATCATATAAATAAATATTATTCGATCTTATAAAGAAATTTTTTATTATTTTTTACATTGAAACACACGTACTTATTTACTTACTTATTTCGAATAATCGTTTGTTGTCCAACACTAAAATAAATGTATAATTATGATATCTCGAGTAAAAGTATTTGAACTTTTTATCTATCTTTCGTAATTGTTATATTATCAGAATTATTTATGTTCGAATTCATTATAATATTTTAGAGATGCGTCAAAGTGTGCAAAAGAAATATTTTTTTTCTTTTTTTTTTTATGAAAATATATTTCCTCGTAATAGTATTATAGTATGCATTTATTTTATTTCTATCATACAAGTAACGCAAGACGGCTAAAGCATTGCAAAAATATTTTTTGTTTCTATGGGGGGAGGGGGGGGGGGAAAGAAACAGACAAACAAAGAAATAAATAAAAATAAAGTTTACAACGATATTTTCGAAATGATGAAAATATAAAGTATCCTTTTTAGATTCAATTTCGAGTTTTCTCGCGAGAAATCAACAATTTCTCCATCACAAATATCCGTTTAATCCATAAAAAATATCTTATAAAATTTACAGTTTCATAATTGACCACAATGAAATGACTCAAATCTCTTATAAACATCGTTATCAATGTGCCATTCTATTTTTCAAATTTTATCTTTTCATTGTACCTGTTCGAAAAAAAGGGAATAAAGAAAACCAAAAAAAGAAAAAAAAAACAAAAAAAAAAAAGAGTCATGACTTCTCTTTTTCGGTGAGAGATGCAAATGACATTGGAATGGAGCATCCGGTTGCACGCTTCAGAAGCTGAGAGTTACAGTCGTTTTGCGAGCACGTTCATGTAGATAAGCGTCATAAAGTGTCTGTCGAGAGAAAGAGAGATAGATAGATAGATGAATAAATAGATAAAAAGAGAGAGAGAGAGAGTGTGTGTGAGAGTGTGTGTGAGAGTGTGAGTGCCGTCAGACTTCGTAATGAATTTATTGTTACCAAAGAGCCGTATACCTCGCTTCAAGCAACACGCCATACGGATAAGATAACCAGCCCTCGATTAGTTTGTTTGTCATTCGTTAGAAGCGCTTTTCATGCACCGCGCAATCATCTTTTCATCCAATCCTTACACAATACTCTACAGTTTACCACTATAAACATAACTGTGCATATATATATATATATATATATATGTGTATATGTGTGTGTGTGTGTATAAATGTTTTATCGAAAATGCGTTTTATATTTGGTCGAACGAGCAAACATTTTCGAATCGAACGATCGACGACGAATGAGAAAAATACTTTTTGTTCGTTCGTTCGAATCTAGTAGATAATAGGAACGTCGTATTTTTTTTCTGTTTTTTATTCTTTCTCTTCTTTTTTTTTTGTTTTTCTTTTTTTTTTGTTTTTGTTTCGACATATCATTAACGAGCTAACATAAATAGGTCTCATCCTTTACTCGAATTAATTATATTATTCAATGTTATAATCATCATAATATTATGTGAAACTGTTGAATGAATGGATTCTATTGTTTTAAATAAAACTGTTTGATTTATTTTTATCCTCTATGCTCTATTTAATATCTTTAAAAGATTGACATCTTTTAATTAATTTTTTATGTACATATAATATAGATTTATCTCTAGTTTAAATGGATCTCGTTAATTGAACAACTTAAATGAACTTGTCAGAGATTAAAAAGAAAAAAAGAAAAGAAAATGGTTATAGGAGAAAGAAGAGATATAGGAAAAACTTGGCTAATAGATAATCGACTCATTTATTCCATGATATTTATATGATTGTTATTTATTGCTTCAGTATTTTAAATAAATGATCAAGATTTATAATAAAATATAATTACTTTGACATTTAATTAATTATTTGAATTATTTAAACTTAATTAAAAGTATTTCTTACAAAATATTTATCATTAATAATTTAATTAATTAATTAATTAATAAAAATACTTACGAAATAAATTAAATTGTATTTATACAAATAACTTTATTCGTACATATTATATGTATAATACACTTATGCAACTTTGTAAATATTTCAACATTCTAACATTTTCAAACGTGATTGTTCCGATTCATTAAATATTGATATTAAATATAAACGTATAAGATATAGTACATAAGTATCATATATCGTAATATAAAATATATGATATTAAATATATTTATCACAATAGATATGTTCTCTACCTATTAAAGAAGGGGAAGGAAAAGGTGAGGAAAGGATAGATAGGAAAAAAGAAGAAGGAGAATAGAAGAAGTATTAAATTCTTGGAAGTTTAAGCGAGATAAGCATCAAAAAAGGGCGCTTGAAGGAGAGATAGAAAGAAAGGTGGAGGGAGGGTGGGAGGGAGGCAGGAAAAGGGATCGTTCTCTCTATCAATGAGAGATCTTGGTCGCGTATGGAGATTAGAAACGAGAGATCGAAATCCCATGGAATAGAGAGATCGATGCTCGTCGCAAGATGAAATCTCAAATGATTTCTGAGCTCCGGTTTCATCGTCCTTTTTGTAAAGGGATACCTCTCCTCTCGCGTTAATAACGCCGTAGCAACTCGCCGCTCGGATTTCAGGTGTCGTCGGTATCTCTTTTTCTTTTAGAATCTCTTCAAAAGATACGGTCACGCTTTTACGATAGAAGACGTTGTCTTTCACCAAGTAAATAAGAAGATCCTAAACCGAAAAAGGAAGTCTAACATTGATCGACTTATTGGGTGACGCGTTTAAAACCAGTTCGATGAAGGCCGATCATTTTTCTATATTCTGACAATATTATTGATCGTATTTCATGAGAAGAATAAGAAAAGAAAAAATAAAAAAAAAAAATAAAAAAAAAATAGAAAAGAAGAAAAAGAAAATGAAATTGTTTGATAATCCGTAAAACGATCTACGATATTTATTGTTTTAAAAAAAACTTAACGTTACGTGCCTATACATACAGTGAGATTTATAAAATTATTCGAAGAGTTGTTTATAACTTTTTAATAGATATCGAGAAATTAATATATTAAAATGGAAAAGAACAAAAAAAAAAATAAAACAATGGGCTAAGATAATAAATGTAAGATGAGCTTTTTTTTTATAGATATTTTGTTAAACATTTTTTTTTTTTTTCGATATAAAAAAAGAATATAAATATTTTACTCATTCATTTTGTAGATTTAGTTGTCTATATAACTTGTATATAAGTATGTTAAAAGAAAATCATTTATATATTATCATATTAATATGGTGATAGATAGGATATATTATAATCAGTGTTATTCGACTTATGTTTATATAGGGTGTTTTTGTACTCAGTATATAGTCTCCTATCTATCGTATAAACAATAAAATAATCTGTTTCTTTAATACTCTATAAATAACTTGTAAATATTCTTCTTACATAATAAATATCATCAATAATATCAACAAAATTTTAAAAGCCTTTAAATGAACGTACTTCGATAAAAAAGAAATGTTATGAAAAATAGTTTTACTTCGCTAAAAAAAAAAAAAAAAAAAAGAAAAAAGAAAAAAAGAAAAAAAAAATATTTAACCTTCAAAAAAAGATGTCCTATCATTTCAACAATTCCCTCGTACATATATACTTTTAATATAAGATTAGATCTTGATAAATTATAATTAATTTAATATACATTGAATCCTTGTATCTTAACGAGCGGTTTCGAATTCATTTATAATTAATTCTACATTAACCCGATCTTTTACGAACGATTATCTTCGTTCAATAAACGTTTACCGTATCGATATTATCTTTACCAATGTTTAAATCCTTTTATTTCCACTTACTTTTCGTGTTCCATGTTATTATGTATTCTATAGGGGATCGTTAAGAACGCCCCTTTCTTATTTACGCATCTATATAACGTCTCGATTGGTCTGAACGATAGCGTGAGAGAAAAAGGGGATCGCGTGTTAACATAAGAGATTTTTGTCAAGGATTAACGTCACGATAGCCAATGGATTAGTAAATAAAAAAAATTTTCGAATGCATACCAATGATCCAACGAATATAGTGAAATCCAAAAGAAATATTCGAATTTGGTTTCTTCGTTTATCTCGTCTCGTATCTAAAGATCGTGGACGTAACAAGGTCATAAAAAAAAGATCTCCGATATCAAATCTGAAATGTTTGATGGTATTGGTAGACAGGCTTAAAAACTCGATAGACCGGATTACAAAATTTTGACGAAACCTTTTTTATTCTTTCTAATGAAAAATTTTCAAGCAATTGGAGTATATATATATATCGAGTTATATAACGAACGATCTTTTCTTTTTTTTGTGTTTGTTTTTCTTGGGAGAAGGGTGGTTGTAAAAAAATCGCTTCGATAGGACGAAATCATTTTACGATTTTTTAAACATTTCGTTTTGTCATGAAAATTGAATCTTTTTCTTTTTGTTTCTTTTTCTCAGGATTTCTTTTTCTTTTTTTTTTGTCTTTGTTTTTCTCTTTTTTCTTCACGTGAAAATATTTTCCCATCATGATCAAAAGAAGATTGTACGATTTTGTTAGTTAAAATATTTTGTAAATAAATGATTGAAATAACGTTTATATAATATTTTATTTGATATAATTGATAATATGTATTCGTCGTTTTAATGAAAATTGTTAAAGTTTGTTGCTCCCGAGCAATGACCGACCAAATCGATGTTACTTCGCGTCCTCGCGTGTCTCACGAATCGTTTTAGTTTATTTGGGGTTCGCATCTCGCGTCAGTAGAAATAATATGCGTACGTAGGGTTCCTCTTGCGGTTCCACTCATGGCCGTCCGGTCCGCATGAGATAAAAGGACGAAAACGGTGAGTCCTTCGACCTATCTCTCTCCCTCTCTCTCTCTCTCTCTTTCTCTCTCTCTATCTATCTATCTATCTTTATCGTAGCATGACGAAGGTTATTGCTTTTTACTCGTCATCTTTATATCTACTTTGCTTATATAGTTTAATCGGTGGAATGTGTGAATAAGCGGAGTATGGATTATCAAGATTAATGGTAGAGTGTAACTTAAAAGAGTATGCATTCTATATAATCAGCAGGAGATATTTTATACGATGTATTTTATACATTGAAGAAATTTTTTACAGAAATATTAACTTCGTTAATATTAATAAATATAATATATATCTGACGAAACAAATAACAAAATGACACGTTAACTATAATTGCTTGGCTTTTTAATTTCATTTATTTCGATATATATTTCATATATTTCGTATTTTTATAATGATCAATCACAATGCACTCATATTCGTTCGTTCTCTTTTTTCTATTTATATTTATAATAGTTCGTTGCAAAAAAAAAATATATATATATATGTATATATATTTACTATATTTTTTATGCACTATACTCTTGTTTTTCCTTTCCCATTAATATTTTCTATCATTTCTATCAGTTTTATATTATTTTTCGAACGTTGATAAGTTAAATAATTAACGATCGTTTTCGTCAATGTCGTTTCATGGGGGTGGGGAAAAAAAGAAAAATAAAAAAAATATAAGAAAAGAACGAGAAAACGAAAGAAAAAAAAAAAAGAAAAAAAAATTGATTAGATAGGAAGAATTTGTACAACGAAAAATAATAAATTTGATTTATCTTTCAAGCTTTCGTTACTTCGAGTCGTAAGTTATCGCGAGGCAACACATTTAGACGAGAGTTTTTCCATTCCTATCTTGAATGAGCCATTAGCGATGCGCGCTTGGCACGTGCGTTCTCTTCACAGACAGTGTGACGCTCCCTGTCGTCGTCTCTCTCTCTCTCTCTCTCTCTCTCTCTCTCTCTCTCTCTCTCTCTCTCTCTCTCTCTCTCTTTCTCCCTTTTTGCCTTACCGCATTATCCCAAAATAACTCTGTGGTATTATGCGGAACGAGTAGTCAAGAGAGAGAGAGAAAGAGAGAGAGAGAGAGAGAGAGAGAGAGACGGCAGGTGCAGCAGCATCCCAGTCCATTCCACCACATACATACGCAGACACATACACACACACATAGTACTCAGTTGATCGCTGGTATCGAAACGAAAATTCGCGGAAGACTCGTGACCGAACCGTTCAACCCACTTAGCGCCAATTAAATTTATCCTTCGTTATTTCGTTTCCCGTTTGAAATTTTCCTTCAAAATACTTCTAAGAAATCCTTTTTGAATCACCATGATACTTACCTCATACGAACTTTTATCCGAAAATACTTTCGAAGGGTATTTTATTTTTTTTCTAATTTTTTTTTTTTTTTCCTTTTTTTTTCGCGAACCGATACGAAAGACTCCCCCTATCCTTGCTTTCCTTTTACGTATGATCTTTAAATATTTCGCGATAAGATTTAAATGATGTTACTTTTTTATATTTTATTATTTAACAATTTGAGGATTCTTTTTAAACTATTAGGAAAATATAATTTATTAGAAACTCACGTTATATTAGAACATCATGTTACGTATAGTAATTTTATCAGATCCAAGATGCTCTGCTCGAGTTAAAGAAATTGTTATGTTGAATGGGGGAAGAGGGCCTTAAGACCCATTTCCTATCCCTCTCCTTGGATTTATTTGTCCATCGATCGTATACTAATAAACAAATTTAATCATAGATGACCTGTCAGAAAAGAAAAAAGAAAGAAAGAAAAGAAAGAAAGAAAGAAATATCAAGCGAAATCCATCTAAGACGTACTATCGAGAACAATCGATAAAGGATCATGAGAAGAAAATCTTATACGAGATACACGATCGATAAAAGATCTTCCGATCAATTGTATCGATCTATCGGACGAGTCATGTTTCCGATCCTTTCGGTATCCGAATCAGAACTCTGATTCTAATCGTAAAGGAAGACGCGTATAAAGCAAATCGAGATTACTTTTATCATCGTTGAAAATCGATCTTTTTGATCGATGCTCTCTATAAGATCATCCAAGATCGATGGATAATGATCGAATGGTAAAAACGAATCTTTTTTTTTCTTCATTCTCTTCGTGTATCACTATGTCTTATCAATTCATTCTTCAACCATACATAGATATTATTATTGTTAGATAGAAAAAATGTGTGTAACAATGATTATCAATAAATAAAAAGAAAAAAGAAAAAGAAAAGTGTGTGTAAGAATACACGTACATAAATGCTCGTGTAAAAAATATCTCATGAATACGAAATTGAAATAGCAAGAAACTTTGAGAAAGAACTTTAGTATGATAAATTTTCATGTTTTTGAGCCAAATTATAAAGTCCATGTAAACAATTATTTTTTTTCTTTTTTTTTTTTTCTTTCTGCTTTTTATTTTTTTAACTTGTGACCTTTTCGAATTATAAAACTCGACGTAAGATCGTAAAGTTGTATAAAGTCGCATAGTATAGTAGATACGTGCAGTAATATAGTGTTCCATCGAACATATACGATTCTAAATGATATTTTATTAAAGATATTTTTTTCCTCAGTTTTTATGTCACTGATCTCTTTCTTTTTCTTTTTTTTTTTTTTGTTTTTTTCTATCACGTTGTATACCGTCATATATATATATATATATATATATATATATATATATATGTATAATAGTGATACATATATCGTAGAATTTTTTATATTGCATGGGTACTTTATTTTATAATATTAAATATATTAAATATATTATTTTGTTCGATATAACTCGAGTATATTAATCATTCGTCGATCATCTCATTTCTTATATTATTAATATGTACCTTTTATACGTAACTCTTTCATTATCTGTCCTGATAAAAATTTGATTCAACTAATATGTATACGTTATATTCTTTACAAAAGAAAATTCGATCGGTCGTTGCATTGTGAACTTGGAGTTCTGTTCCTATAGACGCGTCTACCGAAATAAAACGCGAAGCTTGCATGGGTGGTACTCGCGCGAACTGTAGGCTTTACGATGCCTCTACGAGGCGACTAACAATGCGTACAATGGGGCCGAGGACCAAGGGATGGGACGAGACGGAATATGAAGAGGTCTGCCTCCGAGCGAATTTTTCCTCCTTCATCTGCCGGATGTAGTGTAAGAATTGCACCTTTCTTTGTTTATTAAGAAAAGAATCAATTAAATTTTTTCTCCGATTACTTATAAATTAATTACAGAGATAAACAACCTGGAGTAATTAAAAAAAGAAAGAAAGAAAAAAAAAAGAAAAACTTTGACTTATCCGTTGTTCGATTAAAAGAAAAGAAAAAAAAGGATCGGGTCTATTAACTTATTGAATCTCTCGATGGATGTGATGATCGATAGATGTATCTTTTATAAATAAATAACGTAACGAACCTTATTTACATGATAAATTATATTAAATTTGTAAATAATTAATATATATGTACATATGTGTATGATATAAACATGATATCCATTTAAAAAGAATCAAAAGATCTTTATGTAGATCTACTTGTTACGCTCCGTAAAGTAAAGAGGAAATAAGAGAAAATCGATGAAATAATAATGTAGTTTTATGATGATAATAATGACGATGACAGGCGTATGCGAGAGAGAGGGGAGAAACGAGATGGAATGGAACGTAACGTCGAGTTTATCGAGTTTCTCACACCTATCATACCGTGTGGGAGGGTTGAAATAGAAAAAAGAGAAGGGGGTGAGGAGAAGGGTAAAAGGAGGGAAAGGAGGACTGGTTCGCGGTGACTCAGCCAAGGAATGCTGCACACGCGCCCTGCCTTGATTGCCTATCAGACTTCATGGCTCGACGTGCACGTTCTATAAATAATACGAGACGTGCACGGAGGAGCCACTAAACCAAAGCGGCGTTGCTATCGTCGTTGTAGTCATCGTTGTTGTTGTAGTCGTCGTCGTCGTCGTCGTCATCGTCGTCGTCGTCGTCGTCGTCGTCGTCGTCGTCACCCGTTGCTGCAACGGATGAGGAAGGTGTCCTCGGTCTTCGTCATTCCTTCTAGCGAATCCACTCGCAATGCGATTCGCGCGTTAACAAAACCGACGTTAATTAACGTCCCGATCCGGCTAGAATAAAACGTATAGCAAGACTCGGCAGGCTGTGTTTAATAACCCTCTTGATCCTAACATCGACGAACGCATGCAATTAGCGAGACTATCCTTCTTTCGCTTCGGAGGATCCCTGGATACATTGATACACGGATACATGGATACACAGATACATGGATACACAGATACATAAATACGATTCCTACGAGAGGACTCCAACTTTTTATTTCGTTTCGTTCGAACGAAAAAGAAGAAATCTCGATCCGTTGTGTCGCATCATTCGTTAAATTCGAAAATCGATGGGATTATTATATATTTTAGTTTTCCTAAGCTTCTGATATTAATAATGAAAATTTTAATATTAGGGTCATCTACAATATCATTCTATGTATAGTGATCTAATATACTGTGAGTGATCCTTTTAAGTAAGATCACCTAAATGTCTCTTTGACTTATTGTAACGATAATGACAATGGTGACGATCGAATACGATTGACAATAACAACGACCAAATAGAATTGACGATGTTGATGACGATGACGACGACCGAATAGAACCGATGATGACGACGACCGAATAGGATCGATGATCGAATAGAACCGATGACGACGATCGAATAGGACTGACGACGACGATGACGACAACCGAATAGGATCGAGAATGATAACGATGACGACAACCGAATAGGATCGACAATGACGACGATGACGACGACCGAAAAGGACCGACGACGATGATGACGACAACCGAATAGGACCGACAATGATGACGATGACGACGATCGAATAGGATCAACAATGCCAATGACGACGACCGAATAAGATTGATGACAACAACTAAATAGGACAACGGTGATCGTCGGGGTAAAGTATCATATATATTACATAATATAATCATTATATAAATACGGGTAAAGTACCAATGAAATAAATAAATAAATTCGATGAAAGAAAAAGCAATATTACGAATTTCGTATGAGTTTTGCGTATGGTTTCTTTTTACCGATAAACCGATCGAAAAGAGGGCGACAGATAGTTTACGAGCAGATCGCGGGAGATCCTCTCACGTGTGTCTCCTCCGTAAATTTTATCCAAACGATATTTTAAGCTGCTTTCGTGTCTTTACGAAGCAGCTTTGCCTTTTGAAAATCGCTTTCACACGATGACGTCCTTCGATTTAAAGTAAAGAAACCTTTCTATCTCGTTTCCTTTTTTTCTGTTCTTTTCTTTTTTTTTTTTTTCATCTCTCTTTTCTTTTTTTCACGATGATGTTTGAGAGCGTTACGATATCGATTTAAATTCGACCACGCTTCGACTTATCTCATTGGATATATAAGTCCAATCAAGAATTTACGTTTCAAGTATCAGGAATCGTCTCGTTTCGTCATCGACGAACGTTTTCTTATTTCTCCTCGAGAAATCGAGTTTTATAATATTTATTGTTTATTTCTTTAACGGGATTACAAAAAAAATCGTTTAATAAGTTGCATTGTACAGATTGTAAAAAGAAAAGAAACGAAAAAGAAAAAAAGAATTCAATAATTTCTAATAATATAATCATTTTACAATTTGTTTTTCTTTTTTTCTCTTTTTGCTTCTTTTCTTTTCTTTTTTTTTTTTTTTAATATTTATTTTATTACGCAATAAACTTTTAAACGTTTTTAAGGATACGTTAAATAATGTCGTCATGTAATATGTATTTACCGATATGTACAAACAGGATAGACGCGTATGAAAAGATTTTTCTTATAATATTAAATTTCTCTTTAAGCTCATGTTATGAGAATTTTCTCTATGATTTACATAGAATATTTACAAAGGGTAAAGCTTAATAATTATCATAATTTCTTGGTATTTAATTGTAAAATTATGTACAATGAACAAACATTGTTCTCAAGCTCTTAGACTTTCAAAAAATTTATACTTTATATGTATATATATATATATACAGCTTATATATAATAATATTATATTTCTCGTTAAATTAATCTTCTTTTTTTTAAAAAAGAAAATTCTCTTTCAACTTATTTACTGATACATAAATAATAAAAGACATAATGATAAAATACGATACGTTATGAATTTCTAAGCGATATTAGTTTTGTAAAAGAAAAAAAAAAACTACTTCGTTTATACATAAATAATAATATATTACGTGCCAGTAATTATGAGAGTGGACTAAAAATTATAAAACAAAATTGTATTTACCTGTCGACTTTGAAAAGTGATTAAACGATACATATTAATTATTTTTCTTCTAAGTTCTGTTAAATTATTAAGATATAAAATAATTCTAATATAGAATGAATTGTAATATCAATTTTCTTTCTTTTTTAATTTTTTTTTTCCTTTTTAATTTTTTTTTTTTCTTTTTTATTTAGTCCGCTGTCTGTAAATTTTTGCAATTAAATTCATAGGAATGAAAAATAATGTATATATACGTTCGAAATAGGTCAATCCTATAAACCAAGAAAAAAAAAAAAAAAAAAAAAAAGAAATGAATGATAAAATCCGATCGAAGAGTATATAAGTGTTAGAAAAGGAATTGTTTGTAAGAAGGAAGGGAGGACGATAAGTCGAATGGTGACGTGTTTGTTCTAACGAGGAAGAACGACCATTGCAGGTACACCGGCATAAATCATTCGTGATTCGCACCCTTATCTTCCTTGTTATATCTGTTTAGTCGAAGCATTCTCCCTTTCTCTCTCTCTCTCTCTCTCTCTCTCTCTTTCTCTCTTTCTCTTTCCTTTTCTTTGCATTCGTCGGTGACCTTTTCGAAGCTACGAGAAACAGTGTCAAACCGGACTCGACGAACTCGAATCGAATACGAGAGAAGCCAAGTACATACATACATACACACACACACACACACGCATATATATATATATATATAATAATGTTCTTTACCACTTCGTTCTCACTCACGAGATATTCGTTCTACATCGAAGAGGCTACACGCGCTTTGGTAAGCCACGCTAACGATCCTCGCTCGAGATGCAACGTGTAAAGTGCATCTCTTTGACGCGAGCGCTATCGCGTCGAGAAATTACGTTCTCGACGGATCGTGAGTACGAACTCACCTTAGAATTTCTTATTGTAAATGAACGATACGTTTCATTGTGGGAATTTCAGCGATATTCTTTTCTTTTCTTTTTCTTTCTTTCTTTCTCTTTTTTCTTTTTTTTTTTTTTTCTTCTTTTTTTAATCAAAATATTGACAACTCGGAATGATATAGAAATTTTTAAATAGATTTACACGTATATATATATATATATATATATATATATATATATATCAGTTCAGTATATGTTTCGATTGTTTCGTAAATTACGAAGACTGATTTGATTAAATGAATCGACCTTTAACCTTTGGACGGAGTAAAAATTGACTAAATAATGTTTCAGTTAAAATACAACGTAGATTTGTAGAGGTATTTTAAAAATTTTCATGTCATTTATATCGTTGACTAATTAATCTGTTGTGATTTCTTAATCAAGTGCATTTAAATGTATTTAAATGCATTTAAATGCATTTAAGGATTTACAAAAAATCGATACAGAAGACAAGTTTAATCTCTAAGATTGCTATATATTTAACGATAATCGAGATTCGTTTTATTTTTTATATATTTTATTTATTTTATTTATTTATTTACTTATTTATTTATTTTTTAGGACAAATGTCATTTATAGATTTGTGTTTGTTAATATAAATACTCTGTCTCTCTCTCTCTCTCTATCTTTTCCTTTCTCATTTTCTGCTCATAAATAATAAAATCTCATAAATAATAAATTTATATTTAATAAAAGAAATGAATCATTTAATAACTTATACATATAAATAATATACGTATATACTTATACGTGTACACATTTAAATCCCATACAATTTGACAAAAATTTTTAAATATTGATCACTCTAAAAATTTTTTTTATTGCTTCTTATAATATATTGTTTTCATTAAGAATTGTTTTAGATTAAGAATTTCTCTAAGATGATATTTTTTAATGAAAAATTTTTAATACCTTTCTGATTCGAGATTTAACAAAAAAAAAAAAACAAAAAAAAACAAAATTATTTTTTGAAAATTATTTTTAAAACGTAGAAACATTTGAAATTTTTATATAATTTTCGTGAAAAGAAATAGATCTAATCAATTTACATTTTTCTATTATCATTACAAATTAGTACTTATTATTCCAAACGAGCGTCCTCGAGAACGGATTCGAGCGCTTAATGAACGCTCGTGTGCCGGCCATTGCGTCTCGTACATTCGTAAAAATTCAACTCGTTTAGTCGGTCTATTACGTAAAGAGCAAGATTTACGTAATTACAATTAACTCACGTATTTCCGAGTACGTAATCTCCGTGAGATAAGAAACCTTCTTCGTATGATTTAGGAAAAGAAATTGGCGTTGAAAAATAAAGAAAAGAAATCTTTTTTTTCTTCTTCAACTAACTTTGATATTGA
>NC_140817.1:6170000-6252500 GCF_050613455.1 Vespa mandarinia | reverse complement strand
CGTCTTTTTTATTTTCTTCCCTCTTCGGAAACTCGTTAAGAACGATCCACCTCTCGATCCACCATAAAGGAGATCGATTAAATCAGTCAATCGAACTTTCGATTGATCCGAACTTAAGTAAGCTTTTTACTTTTTCAAAATCTATTACAAATATTTTGAAAAAAAAATAAAAAGAAAAAAGAAAAAAAATAGTCTTGTCTCCGGCAAATGAATCGTAGATGCTTATTCGAAAGAAAGCAAAAAGAAACCCTCCCCTATCATGTAAAAAATATATATTCGATCTATTTCGAATAAAATACGAAGTGTCTATGGGAAGTAAAAGGGTAAAAAATTTGTTTTTTTTTTTGCTCTTTACGTGATAAATAATCGATATAAATAAATTAAAAGAGAAATATTAAAATCGTTTATCATGAAATAAATAAATAAGATATAAAGCGGACGAACTGTAGAATTATGTCTTTTGACCTCGACGTTCAAATTTTCTTTTTTATTAACATAATATATATACATACATATTGTGAATAATCGCGAATAGTCTTCGTCATATTCATATTCGTAGATCGATCGAAAAAAAGAAAGAAAAATTAAGAAAAAAAAAAGAGAGAGAAAGAGAGAGAGAGAGAGATAGAGAGAGTCTCGTTAGGAAAACATCTCTCTCAACGCTCTCAGAATACGCGCAGACTTTTGACCTAGAATGAGGCGAAATCGAGAAACGTCTCGAGCACGAGGAAGAAGCGGTAAATATAACGCTGTTTCTGCGACGCTCAGATTGGTATCACGAACAAAAATAGTAGAAATATTTTAATACGAATGCGTCCCGTTAACCTTTTCCACCCTTTGCATTCTAATATTACGCTCATGTGACGATCGATGAATAATTTAAATAAATTAAAAAAAAAAAAAAAAAGGAAAACAACAGCAACAACAACAACAAAATATAATAAGGAGCAATTAATAATTCGTAAGAAAGAAAAAGAGAGAGAAAAAAAAAGAAAAAAGTGGGCATGAAATAAAAAAAAAAGAAAAAAAAGAGAGAGAGAGAGAGAGAGAACTTTCATAACGAAAGAAAAACAATTTAACGTTTTATAATTTTTCTCACTTTCTAAATTTAATAATAATAGAAGAAAATTAAATTAATTTCTTCCCTTATGAACACTTGATTCTTTTAAATATCAAATCACTTTTATATTGCTAATTTTCTTTTTCTTTTATATATATATATATACATATATACATCTTATAAATAAATACATATTTATATTGTGCTTAGAATTAATACAGTATGTTGTTCGATGTTAATAATTAATTGAAGTAATTTAATGGAAAATTTTAATAATTTAATCAATATTTGTTTCGGCTAGATAAGTACATACATGTGTACGTCAAATTTATTCGAAAAATTCGAGTAGAAGTTCATATTTCCGCAAGGTGACGACGATGTATCGTTTGTTTCTCTCTCTCTCTCTCTCTCTCTCTCTCTCTCTCTGTTTCTTTCTGTCTCGCTTCCGCTCGCAAATCCTTTCGGGCGGACGCATTTGGCACCGTTGGCAGCGGCTCAGACGTCCACGATGAAATATCTAGCACTGTGGTGACTTTGATCTTCCGACGGAGGAGGATCGTTCCGTCGCGGAGGTTGCAGTCTCGATGTAAGAGGAGGAGAAGGAGAAAGAGAAGGAGAAAAGGAGGCACGTGTGGTGTGGCCACATGATGCTGTCTCTCTTTCTCTTTTAAGACGATCACGAGAAGCAGGAAGTTTTCGAAGCAATTCGCATCATGTTCCCATCGTGGGTGTTGAAAAAAGAATTTCTGATTTTTTTCTTTTTTCTCTCTCTCTCTCTCTCTCTCTCTTTCCTTTTGTCTTTCTTTTTGTTTGTTTTTCTTCTCGTTCGTTGATTAATCAAATCTCTATTTCTCTCTCTCTCTTTCTCTCTCTCTCTCTCTCTTTCTCTCTCTCTCTCTCTCTTTCTCTCTCTCTCTCTCTCTCTCTCTCTCAATTTCGTTGGAATTGATATGTTATCTATGAGTAACGTGTAACCATTTCAAGAAAATAAAAATGAAACTTCGGTTCAAAAAAAAAAATAAATAAATAAATAAATAAAATACAATAAATAAATAAATAAATAAATAAAAGAAAAACATTTTTTTCGTTAAAAACATACGCGACACTGCAAATATATTTATGTTAAATAAACATAATCCTGTAGTCGTTAATATAATCTCGTTAATTATATTATATACTTACGATGTTATATAAATAAATAAATTGAAACAATAAATTTATTCGATTTGTCCATCATGGAAGACAAATATTATAATTAAAGGTATATAAAATGTTACGTAAAAATTTTCTAGCGCATTTGAAATGTCTACTAATAATATTTATATAATAACGTTCGTTTTCTCGTGAATCTAATTTCTAATATATATATATATATATATATATATCTAATAAAAAGTGTCTAATATATATATATATCTAATAAAAAGTGTCATGTTATATATATATATATATATATACACAAAGATTTGAAAGACACCTTGCACCGTTTTCGATGTTTCTTCTTGATCCGAAGATGCGTAAACGCACACGCGGAACGACAGCTGCGTCCATACGGAATCGTCGAGAGATCTCACTGACCCTCTTCTCTCTCTCTCTCTCTCTCTCTCTCTCTCTCTCTCTCTCTCTTTCTGTCTCTGTCTCTATGTATCTATCTCTCCATCTCTCTTTCTCTTTCTCTTGTGCATTCTCACGTGCAGCAAGGGGTGAGTCACCCTCGTTGAAATTCTAAAAGCACCGATTTCCCGAAAGTCTATTACGAAGCACTTGGCGTCATACGCCCTGCTATTTTCCGCGCGTATCTCTCCGATCTACGTTCTAACGACATTCTCGGTTCATCCACTATTTCTTTGACCCCTTGAAAATGATAATTTTTACTTAATTATAAGTGGAATAGTTCCATCTGAAGAAAAAAAAAAGAACTTTTATATATTACAGCCCGTAGAAAAAAAAACAAAAGAGATAATAAATAAATATCGACGATATATTCGAATTATTAATAACTTTCTTTTTTGTTTCGGTTCAATTAAATTAATAAATTATCAATTAAGTTAATAAATCATTAGAATTTTTTATTCATACCGACTTGTACAGATGATAGTAATATTTTTGATTTGTCGAAATGACAATAATCATTTCTAAGAATTTCATTGACTATAGAATACTGAAATATTTATTAATTATTATTATAGATCTTTATAACTATTTATAAAAAAAAAAAGCTAATGTAATTTCCATCGTGTAAAATACGATCTTAGAAATGTGATTTTAAAAAATAAATTAAATTTTTTCAGCTATTTCTATGTCGAAGTAATATCTTCTGTATTTAATTGAATGAGATAAATCGTTACAATAGAGATATTCGAGTATTGTTAATATTCGCAATTGATACGAATATAACAGATCTTATAGTTTGATTTAATCGTTGGATCATCTTATTAATATCTAAACTATTTAAATTTAAATATTTACTTATTATAAAAAGATTATTAATAATTATTAAAATACAAAAATCGTATATATATATATATATATAATAATTATAAATATTATTTATTAATAGCAAATATATAAATATTTTTTAGTTCGTTACAGAAGACAGATAAAAATCCTTTTTCGAAAAGGTAAAGTTTCATTTTATTCTAGTGAAATTTATTATGAACTTTGCTTTCCCAGCTAAGAAAACGTACTTTTCTTTTTCTTTTTTTTTATTTACGTCGTAGAGAAAATTACGTAATGGGCGTTCCGCATGGCGCGTGCGAACGGATATGCGAGCGTGATGCGAGCATCCTCTTTCTCTCGAGGTGCACCGATCCTTGAAGTCTTTTCTCTTTCCAGTACTTCGTAAGAGCGATCGATCGATAAGTGAACGTGCATCCTCGAGATCGAAAAGTTTATCTTTCCTTCTGTTTCAACGTTTCACGATTTTCTATCTGGTTAATTACTAAATTTTATTTACATAAACAAATAAAATTTAATAATATGTAAATATTACTAAATTAATATTTATTAATATTTATAATATTTATTTATATTATTAATATATACATATATATATATATACATATATATATATATATATATATATATATATATATTTCTAGTAATTGACGTTGACAGTAAAAAAATATCTTATGTATATATAAATATATATAATAAATAATAAATAATAAATAATAATAATATTTGTATAGAAGACGTTTCGTTTTAAGTGATATCAATTAATTTTGATCTTATTTATAAACAATCGTTTTATAAAGAAATATTTTAAATAAAATATTGATGAGGGGTAAAATGTAATATGTATTGCAATAATTTTATAGAGAACGTTGTTGTAAAAAGTACGGAAAAATGATCATAGTTTTTTTCTTTCTTTCTTTTTTTTTTCTTTTTTTTTTTTTTCTTTTTCTTTTTTTTTATGAAAATCAATACTTTAAGCTGAACAAAGATTGTAGAAAGTATAAATGCGAATCAAACGAATACTTATAGTGTACCTTTTCATCGATATTTTATCAAGTTATATAACATCTGATAATCAATGAATTTATTATTCAATTTATTTTTCATTTATTTTTCATTTATTTATTTATTTATTCATGTTCATACATTTTTGAAGTTGTAATCATTACATTTTCAATTTCGACGGTTTGAAATCGTTGAATATTTTATAATATCGATATATATCATTAAACTTCAATATGTGCATATATGTATGTATATCAGAAAGTATGACAATAATGTGTCGATGAAAGTTTCAATGACGTCATGAAAAATACAGTCATCGAAATAATGAAGAAATATAAGAAACGTAGAATTTTTTTAAACTTCTCATGCAATATTTGTATATCTCTACAGATGTTGATTATTAAAATCCATTTTCTTTAAACACAGAATGTTGAATCAATGTTTTCGTTTTATCATTTCGCATAAGAAGAAAACATAGGAAAAAGAGAGAGAGAGAGAGAGAGAGAGAGAGAGAGAGAGAGAGAGAGAGAGAGAGAGAGACAGAGAGAGACAGATATAGAAAGACAGAGATAAAAAGAGTGTTTCGAGCGAGCAAGAGATAAATAAAGATAGATAGAAAGAGAGGAGAGAGAGAGAGAGAGGGAGAGAGAGAGAGAGGTCTAAAAAGATTCTTCGTGCTAATGCAAGCTTTTTTTCTTTCTCTTTTTCTTTCACATATCTATGATATATACATATATCACCGAGATGGAAAGCAAATGCTTTTCTAAACGACGAGTATGTAGATCCCATGACGTTTTAAAATGCCGTCGGGCTTCCATTCCGGTATATAAAGGGTAAAAGAGAGAGAAAGAGAAAAAGAGAGAAAGAGAGAGAGAGAGAGAGAGAGAGAGAGAGAAAGTCGCGCGACACGCTAAAGAAGAAGCCACGTACGTGCGTACGTGCGTACAAGCATTTTTCCATCTGCGAATAAAAAGTTCAAGAGGCTCTTCTCTACCATCTATCTTCTTCTTTCGACGGAGCATTTACGAATTTATCCTTTTTGCCTTGCTCTTATTTCGAGTGCTCTTTTCTTTACTTACAAGGGAACGGTGTTACCAAGAGTGAACATTTCTTTTTTTTTTTTTCCTTTTTTTTTCTTTTTGTTTTCTTGTTTTTTTTGTCTTTTTCTTTTTTTTTTTTTTTTTTTTTTTTTCGTTCCCCTTTTTAACTCGTATAAAATTTATGGGACACGAGATTTTTTTGCTTTTGTTTTCTTTTTTTTTTATTTCTATTTATCAGCAATTTATTAATCCTTCCATGGAATAGAATATCATGCTTGCATATATATTGTATATACATACATACATATATACATATATGTATACATATATGTATGTATGTATGTATGTATGTATATATATATATATGTATATGTGTATGTACATATATAAATTTCTCCTCGAAATGTGAAACTTTTCAGAAAAAAATTCTTCATTATTTATACTTATAGAATATTATATATTTTGAACCTTTTTATTTGACTATTAATTTTTATTTAAATCATCCAATTTTTTTTGTGTTCTCTCCTCCTTCTTTTTTTTCTTTTTTCATTTAATTCAACCCCACATTATATATTTATTACTACAAAAATATATCTAGTATTTTTAAAAACATAAATTTATACACACACACACATAGTATTTATTTATTTCTCGTCTAATAATATAATATGAGTACATTTGGTCGATTAATCATTCACGTATTCAGTTTATTTTTCATGATGCATTTTAACATTGTTAAATATTTATATTTGCTCTTTGGATTCTTTCATCCTCATATAATATATATATATATATGTAAAGAAAGTATACTTTCTTCAGGTAGATTTGCCGCGGTTCTCATGGCCCGCCCTTCCATTGTCCTTTGTTGTTTACAAATTCTTTTGTTACCTACAAATCGAGCCGTTAAGATTTGGAAGAGAAACGGGCAGTAGGAAATAGAACGTAGAAGAGAGAAGTAGCACGAGAGTTTATAAGGAAATTTATACTAGATAATATATATTAAATAAAATTTAAATAGTGTGAATAATAAACGTAAATTGTCGTTTCTTTGTTCACAGAGAAACATATTTTCGTTTATCACCTCACATAATCAATCTGAGATATTATATATATATATATGTATGTATGTATGTATATATAATTATATTAGTAGCAAAGTCGACAGATCTTAACTCGAGTGTACAGAGGTCACTGAACTCAGGTGACATCAGCTTAGCTAGACGAATCGTTGTTATCGGAGTTACTTCCGCGATCGAACTAATGATACCTAATTGTCTTTTCGTAGGGCTTCCAGTGGCCGCGGAACTGATTCGCCCCTCAACTCAGACTTGGCACTGGACAAACCTCGACCAATACCGTCCCCCAGGTAAGACAATTTATTTTTCTTCATCTGTTTTACTTTTTTTTTAAGTTTTTTTTTTTTTTTGCAGTTTTGTTTATACGTAAAAGAGGAGTCGTTTGTCAAAAAGAAAAAAAAAAAAAAAGAAAAAATGGATATTGGTATATCGTTTCCAAAATTTATTCGAACTATTGAGGAGCATTAAATTTCTCATCTTTTTTTCTTTTTTATTAACAAATCTGTCAATAGAAATAATAAAAAAGTTCAAAGGCCAAAAAGGGAATAATATATATGTACATACATATATACTCGCTCTTCTCCGATTTACGCGGAATGTTCGTTTCGAGTGGTTTTGAAATTAAAAATAAAAAAAGAAAGAAACCACATAAACTATAAATCCAGCAGTACGAAAAAAAGTACTAATTAATATAATGTGCCACTGTAAATTATAAAAATATTTATTTCTTATATATATATATATATATATATATATATATATATATATATTTTCAATAAATATCGAATATATAAATTAATTGTAACAACAAAGAAGTTCTATTAAATCCGTAATAAATAAAAATTTAAATATAATTTAATTTAATAATTGGAATAAAAAAGAAAAAAAAAGAAATTAAAAAGATATCTCCTCGAAATTTAATCGAGTTTATTTTGATTTATACTTATGTCTAATTAAATCTAACTGTTAAGATATTGTTAGAATAGATCTGATTAATAATTTGTACGATAATAATTTAAAGAAATTGTTCAAATATTTGGTATAGAACAATCTCTTATTTGTAAATGTATGCTTTTTATACTTTCTAGATTTTGGCATACGAATATTTTAGATTATTTTAAAGTACGTCATATGTTTGTCGAGGTAACAAAACAACATTTTTATGAGATATTTTATTTCTATTTATTTCGCGGTCCATCAAATAGAAATATTTAAAATTTATTCTAACGTCCGCGTTGGCGCCAGAGTTACTTTCGATCGTATGCGCCAATTTTTGTTTTTTTATTTCTTTTTTTTTTTTTTTTTTTTTTTAAGATGAACTCCACCTCTCCTTTACACCCAACTCATTTATCTTTTCAACTTTTTAATTTCTACTTTATAAAGTGATCGGTGAAGTTCAACCTTTTCCTTTATGATTTTTATTTCGTATAAATCGTTATAAACAAAACAAAAAATTATAAGTTAATTATAGTAGGTTCACGTGGGCAATCAATTGGAATTGATCGAACGGTTAAGAATTTATCGGAATTTAAAAAGAAGGAAAAGAGAAAAAATATAAAAGAATAAAAATTTACAAAGAAAATAATCAAAGAAATCACATAAGCTAGGATATTATGTGTAATATTTTAATTGCATAATATGTATCAACAACAACCCTTTGATATACGTTTACCGACCGTTACAGACAAATCCACCCTCTCTACGGAGAGAAGGCCGGGCTTTTGGGTTATTGCGATACCGTCGGTAACACAGAAAACTTTCCACCAGCCCCCAATATTGTCGTAGAGGGTGGAAGAATAGAATTCGTGCGCCCCTCGCAAGATGGCACAACGATATCACGAAGAAATACGATGTCCCGAGGGTCACAGACTTTCAACGATCAATCAGAAAAGTCTGATCCTGCGAAGGTAAGTTCTTTTTCTTCTGATTTTTAAAGTTTTTCATGCATTAAAAAAAAAAAAACCCCTGTTAAAAGAATAGATAAAAATTTTTAATATTTGAAAATAGATTAGAAATATCTCGAATAAGAGCAACGATTTGATGTATGATAGTAAGTCGACTATCGTTTTATTCTCTCTATGCATGCGGTTTAATAGCTAAACCCTTTACACCCTTCATGTTGTATTCATTAGACGTAATTGATTTCCTCGATAGGGCGAAGTAGGATTTCCATACCAAATTGGATCGCCCGAGCTCCTCTCTCTCTCTCTCTCTCTCTCTCTCTCTCTCTCTCTCTCTCTCTCTCTCTCTCTCTCTCTCTCTCTCTCCTCTTAGAATAAGAGAAGGGAATTGTGCACGAGCCGATACGTGGCGATTATTTCAAAATTAACGACGTTTTGTGTGCGGTACCCATTCGTTTACAAAAGAGAAAGAGAGAGAGAGAGAGAGAGAGAGAGAGAGAGGAAGAGAGACAAAGACAAAGACAAAGACAAAGACAGAGAAAGAGAACGTTAATTCTAACGACTTAATGAAATCCTAGGGAAAGTCGACGTGCCAACTTTATAGAAGCCTCTCTCCTCCCTCCCCTCTCCTCCCCACCCTTCCGCACCCTCATCTACTCTTCCTAGCTAGGCCTTTTCACTAACTTATAAGACACCTTCGTGATGTCGACACCTACGACATTTACGTTGGCGATTAATTCACTTCTATTTTAATCCTTTCCCCGTTCCCCTCTTACCACGATCGTCGATCGTACCCATTCATTTTATGCTTCTTATCGTCTGTCATTTTTTTCTTTTTCATTCTCGTTACTCTTACCAGACAGGATGTAATCTGTGTCCCGATACGGGACATAATCCCGATAATTTCGTGATCATGTTGTGTTAGATACGACACATAAATTGTAATGATATCGTTAACTTATATTGACAATAGGACACCATCGACCTTGCTTTTTTTGTTCCTTATTTTTTTTCTTTTTTTTCTTCTTGTTTTTTTTTTTTTTCTTTTCCTCTTTGTTCAGATCACAAAGAGAAGTATGCAGTCAATTAATTATCTCTTCCGCTCTCTACGATTTTATTGCAGGCACTCGTAATCGAACAAACAATTTCATTTTTCTTTTTTTTCGTTTTTCTTAATTTAAAAAAATTTTTTTTATTATTATGCTATTGTTAGTTCTACCGTTGCAGCAGCCAATTTCGACATATATTATTTTTCTTCTTGTTTAAACAAGAAATGAATGGTTTAATTAAACAAGAAATAATTATTTATTTCGTTTATCTTGTTGATATTAAATGCGCTTAATCACGATATCATATCGAAATATAAATAAACTCTTATATATCGGATGTTTATTATAAAACGAAGGTTTATGGATTTTTTTTATCTCAAAAATACGGCACTTGTGATCTTTTTATATTTAATCTAAACTTTTTAGGTCAACTGTGTGTTTTAAATACTTTGTTAAATAGCTCGAAAAATTCAAAATGAATAGAAAAATATTTCAGATCAGTTACTTGTTTGCATTCTTCTTTCTGTTTTTTTTTTTTTTTTTTTTTTATGTAGAATATATTGCTATTATAAAACATATAGGTTTTTATTTAAAAAAAAAAAAAAAAAAAAAAAAAAGAATAATAATAATAAATATCATAATATCTCTTTGTAATCAAATAACTATGAGTAATCAGATAACTATCAAATAAATGAAAAACTATATCTTAATATTTTACTTAATTTCTCTTAATAATTTTTCTTAAAATTTTTCATCATTTTTCTCTTCATTTCCTAGATAAAAATTTTCCATCTTGTACGTCTAACATATATATATATATATATATATATATATATATATATATATATATATATATAGAATTTCATAAATCAGACTTTTAACAATTAGATTAAAACATTTAAATTAAATAACAATAAATTGCAATAGACTCAAAGTAAACGTACATATTCAAAATATAAATCTAATTAATTTAATTACTAATTTTATTACTAATTTTATTACTAACTTTATTACTAATTTAATTACTAATAATTAAATCAAAAAAAGGTGTATGTATATATATATATATATATATATATATATATATATATATATATATATATAGATTATATTAAACTGGACTTTCCTGGTTTCAATGCAAAAGGTTAAGAGACGAGTAACTTTCATCGAGCAAAAGACTTTTCTGCTTACCTCCTTCATTTTTTCTCTTTTCTCGCTTTTTAATTAATGAGGCACACCGTAGAGACGCGAATAATGCCGCTTCTTGATAAGGTACCTCGCTCTTGCGATTATATGAATCCCTTCATTACCTTCCTCGGCCGGTAGTACCGTTAAGAATAACTACTTTAGACGAACGTACATAAGTTCGAATAAAAGAGGAATGAGAGGGACAAACTGGAGCCGCCTTTTGCGACGTAAACATTTTTTTTCTAAAAAGAACGCTAATTGGAGAGACGTTCTTTTTCAAAAATCAAGAACTACTTACTCCTACATCTTTTGTTTCACTTCCATACATATAATACGTATATATGTAAGTACGTAAATACTATTTATTTATTTACTTAGTTACTTACTTGCTTACGTTTGATTTGAAACGCATTTTTGGATCTTGAATTTCGAAGAAACGAAAAAATTTTCCAATCCACGTACCGCTAAACTTAAATAAAATGTAAATTATAATGGGAAGAGAGAAAAAATATATGTAATAAAAATAGAAGAAATAGTGTTACATTATTTTACTCTAATAAAGATCGAAATATTTATTCATACTTTTAAAAATATCCAAAACGCTATATAATTCGATATTATAATAATAAAACAGAAACAAATCCAACGAGTTCATTCGTTGATAAGCAGAAGATAAGATCGCTTATATGCCATCTTATTGATCTAGATAAAATTGTCCATTTCTAATATGAAAAAAAAAAAAAACAAATTCAGAAATTATGATTAATTAATGCCAATCTCGAACAATTAATAAAATAAAAATCAACGATGATAATTGATTAAAATTCATAATGCGCATCGTCGCTATTTTATATCTCGACGATTATGTCGGATGTAACAGCAAACATTACCTTTGAAATTCTGAAATTTTTACTGAATCAGTAAAAGTAGTCGGGGAGCGATAGAGGGGTGAGGACAACAAAGTCAGCTTCGTTTCAAAAAAAAAAAAAAAGAGAGAGAGAGAAAGAGAAAGAGAAAGAGAGAGAGAGAAAAGTCAGATTATAACTTTAGCGTGTGTATTTCGATGGAAAAAGTAAAATGAGACGAAAATTCGACAGGTTAGAAAAGAGTAACGTCGAAAGGGTCGGGTGATAAGTACGATCGATATAAATCATAGCGATAAAATCAAAATTTCGTCGCGACAGGATCGATCGATCGGTGTCTAGGTTTCCGTTCTCACAAAAAAAAAGGAAAAAAAAGAAAAAAGAAAAAAAAAAGGAAACGGTTATCGTTTGGCATTCGCACCAAATTACAACTTGCTTTTTCGTGAAATACAGTCTCCTCTTGTGCTTTTAGTGAACGATACACGACTGGCAGTCAGGCAGGTGGGATAGTGATCGCAAAAAGGACAGGAAAGGGCAACCCTTTTTTGTTACTCCTTCTCTCTCTCTCTCTCTCTCTCTCTCTCTCTCGTTCGACGGTAAACTCAGCTGCATTGATTGACAGAAGCAATAAACGACGTCAATTCTCTCCTCGTAACCCTTTCGTGAACTTTCATTCTCATTTTCGATTTCACTTTCTCCCAATGTCGTAAAGAAATACACCAATATAAAAGATCATTTTATGTTTGTATGCAATTTCGATTTATTTCAATTTTTCGTTCTCGAGATTTTATATATATATATATATATATATATATATATATATAAAATCTGATTACACAATTAAATTAAATATTTCTATTCGATTATTGATGATTTGATTTCTTCTTTTTTTCTTTCTTCCTATCTTTCTTTCTTTTTTTTTTTTTTTTTTTTTTTTTTTTTGTTAATTTTAAATATTTAATCTTATTCGAATATTTACGTATTTAATAGAATGATAAATCATTCCAGTAGCGTAGTTCCAAAGTGAACGTAAATAATTATAGTTATATAATTATTGTGTACTATTTTTAATTAATTATTACTTATTATTTAATATATACAATTAATTCAACAATAATCTCAAAATTATGAATCACTATATAAATATTAATTAATTATTAACTATTTATTTATTATCGATATAAATGGATTTAGGAATGTTGGAGGATGTTGGGAAAAAGTAAAACACGTACATGCATACACACACACACACACACACACAGAAAGAGAGAGAGAGAGAGAGATAAAAAAGAAGTCGATAAATACACACGATATTTTTCGTTTGCGAAAATGATCTCTCTTATTTCAAGGATGAGGTTCGTTTTTTTTCTTTTCTTTTCTTCTTTTTTTTTTCTTTTTAGCACCGAGAGAGCGTATCCAGAGTAAAAAAATTTTTCATTGGACTCGCCTCCATTGTGTCGCTATCGCGCGGGGAGAGTCAACGGATCGAAGAAAAACCGATTCTCCAAGCTGCAGTAGCGTCGCGTCTATGTTAGTGTTCGTAAAAACATATGCTATGGTTTACCCATGGCGTACATTTTATAGTTTTGTTCGTTTGTTAGCCCGATAAAGTAAAAAAAAAAAAAACACAGAAAAAAACAGAAAAAAGTATATATATTTTCTAGAAGCGTTAGTTGCTTTCGATACAAAAGTATTTTCAGACAAAAGATATGGAGCATCCATTGTTGAAAATCGATCGACAGGAGTCAGGAAACCTTTCGTCATGGAATTTAATCGTAGAAGACGCATGAACAAATCTCGAACGTTTATTTTGTATTTTTAATTATTAACGAGAAAATTAACAGTTAAAGTGATTAATAATAATAGATTATATATATATATATATATTTATATTTATAATTATTTATTTTATAGGATAAATCAATGACTATTACCATCTCGAATATCTACGTTATTTTTAATTTTATGAAAAGAAGAAAGAAAATGATCAAAAAGTAACGCCAATTCAATGGGAAGAGTATGTGGGTTCTTTTCTAAAAACGATGGGAAAGAAATTTATATCATATAAAATGTATTATTAATTTATTTACTAATAATTTATTTACATATTATATGTAATATATTTCTATTTTTGATTCCGTACTTAATTATGAATACAATACTTATTTGTTACATTTGTTAGATATCTATAGCTGATCGAAGTCTAAGAAAAAAGAAAAAAAAAAAAAAAAAAAAAACAAAACAAAAAAAAAAGCATAAGCACGAAAATTATATTCGACAATAATTTTATGAAACGATGAAAAAAAAAAAGAAGAAGAAGAAAAAAAAAGAAATCTCTTGAAATATTTAACACGTATATCTTAATGGATCTCATCGAGGATGAAAATTTGGATATAAGAAAAAGAAAAATACTTTTTCTTTATTTTTTCTTCGAAAAGGCTTTAAAACGAAACAAAAGAAAAAAAGAAAAAAAGAAAAAAAGAAACAAGAAAATTTCTCTTGTACGAATAATTTCATTTTTATATTCAACATTATCTTAGTTAAAGGAGGATGCAGAGGGGGTGGGTGGAGGGAGGAAGGAAGCGATAAACGGGCAAACTCATGAAAATATTAAAATCGCTAATCGGCGTGATTTTGAAGGAACACGTGTTGAAATATTGACTTTATGTTTGACGTTTACGTTATTTTGCTTGGACGTTATTCGCCGGAAGGCATGCATGTAAACTGGCTTGGTAACTCGCATTCACCGGTAACGTGTAGTTACGTCTACGTTTATAATCCCTTAACCACCTGCTGGATCTGTCATTCGTAAAGGCGGAAACTGCGAATGTCCAAGAAAGAAGAGAGAAAGGAAAAGAAAAAGATAAAGATAAAGAAAAAGAAAAAAAGAGAGAAAAAAGAGAGAGAGAGGGAGAGAGAGAGAAACATTCTTTGCGTTTCTGAAAGCCAAAGAGAAACGTCGAAAGAATAGAAAAATGTAAAACAAAACAAACAAAAATAAGAAAAAAAGAAATATATATATATATATATACACATAAGAAATACAAGAAAAACGATAAGCAAAAAGGAATAAGAGGATAATTGTTCGACGACGGAACGTTTAACGGGTTGACTCGTTACTGCGAATCGACGACGACCGGTCGACCTTCGTGTGACTAGAGAAAAATCTTGTCTGTAAGTACTTACGTCGACTGGGGGGATACTTTGTCGGCTATAAATATATGACTCATGCTGTGTGACAGATTCGTGATCGTAATAGAACGACACACTGTCTCTTTCATCTTGTTGAATTTAGTTAGAGTATAGTTAAAATCTATGTATCTTTTTCTTTTTTTTTCTGTTTCTTCCTTTTTTTTTTTTTTTCTCTTTTCTTTCCGTATTAATTCTCTCTTACGTGTCTCACTTAAGAGATTATTATTTGACGAGAGATTATTGAATGAATCACGATAGTATCTGATATAACGATAGTTATAATATTTTCATGAAAATTATAAGTAACAGAATATTTAATCGTAAATATGTTTATATCTTTTATAAAAATATAAAGAAAAATTTTTTTTACTCATGTTAATAACGATATTTCTAGTATGGATCAATGAAAAAAAAACCATTTGTCTATCTATTTTATTGTTAACAATTTATTTGCGGAAAGTATTGGC
Source organism: Vespa mandarinia (assembly GCF_050613455.1). NCBI lineage: Eukaryota > Metazoa > Arthropoda > Insecta > Hymenoptera > Vespidae > Vespa > Vespa mandarinia. The sequence goes on along the minus strand of NC_140817.1, from coordinate 6,237,202 downwards.
TTTTTTTTTAATTTTTTTTTTCTTTTTTTTTTTTTTTTTTTTTTTTTGATTGTGCGAACACAGGAAACCTTCTCGCAAGATTTAGCGACAGCGATTTAGCAATTTGCATGCCAAACTGCAACCGACATCGACAAATATGTACAATTCGGCTATACGAAAAGGGTGGCCCTTTGAAGTTCTCGCGGTCCCTTTTCATCCCTCTCTCTCTCTCTCTCCCTCTTCCTCCCTCCCCTTCTCCCTTTCTCTTTCGACGTACGAGAGTATCGATCGAGGTTCGAAAGTTCGAACAAACAAAGAGAAGACAGATAGGTGATCGATTTTGGAACGAAAAGTTCCTTCCATACTTGTTCTTTCGTTTCTATCATAAACTATTAAAACTGTTAAAACAACATTTTCTAAATTGCCATAATACGATAATGTCGAAATAGCCTGTCGAATAAATTAATAAGAGAACTCTCAACTTATAAATATATTTCATTTTGTTAATAGGATAATTATTTATATAAGAATTTGGATATGCTAATATTGTAATATATTATGATATATTATTAACATTATGATAATACATTAATGACATTTGAAAATAATTATATAAAAATATTAATATATTATATATGATAAATTTGAATATGATAAAGGTATTAATACACTAAACATTAGTACGAAATTATATTTTATAACGACATCGTAATAATAATAATAATAAAAAAAAAAAAAAAAAGAAGAAGAAAAAGAAGAAGGAAAGAAGATAAAAAAGACTTGCTTGTTGTAACGAAAGCTATAATAAAAGGGTGTAAATAAAAAACGTATCCCTAATAAACATCTTATCGAAGGATATCGAAATTAAACATATCTAAATTTAAATATATAAAAAATAAATAATAAAACGATCAAAAAGTAACACGATATAGTAACTGGAACGAAAGAAATTCTAAATTGTTCAAACATCCAAATTTTCTTTCGGACGTTTCATATTTCAGGTACATTACATTATAATATTAAACATCCGTAATGTATATTACAACATTAAACATCCGTATATTGCGTTACAATATTAAACGTCACAATATTTTACGTATGCGACAAATACATCTGAACTATTTAAATATAACAAGAAAAGAAAATGATATATTCGGACTCATTATAAATTAAATATTTAATGGATAAACGAAGTATTTATCAATTTTCATTGACAACAAAACCTCCTCGATACGTGGAGATAACAGTAGTTACAAAAAAAAAAAAATAAATAAATAAATAAATAAAAAAATAATCTGACATCTTTCACGGATTTAAAGATCATAAAGTAAGAATAAAAAAAAAAAACAGCTATCGGACATTATTCAATGAGAGAACTACGAATAAGTATGACAATTGCAAACAAGTATTTATCGGATGAATTTATGCAATTCCTAACGAGAGAAAGGGATAATCATAGAATTATCCTTAGAACATAATTCTCTAGGAAAATGGTCTGTGTCTGGAGAGAGCAGAATCGCTGTCTAATAGATCTATTCTACTATTAGATCTATAGATCTATTCTACTACTCTAACGTAAACTACCATATAGTTTAACAGCAAGAACAGTGTTTATAAACGCAAGAACGTATACTCGAAATTATTGGTTAACATAAACGCTGGACAATATTATATCTTTAAAACGAAGGAAATGTGGGACTGGTAATAAACCTCATATTGATTTTATGAGAACTTTTTTTGCAAAAACCATACCATTCCTTTAAACGAAAGATCTACGAGTACTATGTTCGTACGAAATAAAAAAAGAATAACAAAATGTATCTCGTGAAAAATAATAAAAAGAAAAAATAGACGTATATACTCAGAATAAGTTTAAAACATATTCTTTAAAAAGAATAAAATAGATCCATCGAAATTGAACGAAAAGATTTACGAATGAGTATATTAATTGATACGTTAACGTGTCTACAACTGCGATAAAATGAAAATATGATTTTTTTTTTTTTTTCTTTAGTATCACAATGAGAAAGTGAAGAAATTAAAAAAAAAAAGAAGAAAAAATAAAAGAAACTAGAAAGATAATATCGAAAAAAATCTGTTTAAAGGATACTTTGGACGATCAAAAAATTCAAAAGAATTGTAGAAAATCAGAATGATTAAGAAAATTATATAGAATTAGCAACGACATTTCAGAGATATTATCGGTACAAAATTAGTATCAATTAATGTATCAATTAAGAAATCATTAGATGGTTTAGAAAAAGAATCGTGACTAAAGTCGATGAAATCAGAATATTTTGATAAAGAATAACTAATGGAAGTAAACACTGGTTAGCGAAATATTAGTTAATAACTTTTTATCAAAAAATAAAAGATAACTTTTTATCAAAAGATAAAAGATCTATTAACTAATAGATGGAATGAATGAAGTGTATGATTTCTTTGAAAAAATTCAAAGATATATAACAAGAAAAAGGAATTTATTACGAAAGATAATATCTTTCGTATAGACCGTTGTCAAATAAGAAAATATTAAGAATCTTCATGTACGTATCTACATTAAATGTACATCAAATACGTCATACTACGTATTCAAGGTTACTTATATGACGAAATATACATAAAAATTGATGAAAAATTTTTTTTAAATTCTTTCAAGAAGAAAGATAATAAGAATATTGGAGAATATTTCGATATTTGCTTCGATCAAATTTGCATACATCAAAGGTAATACAAATTTATAAACGTACATATGTTGATACAGATTGGAGTCAGACACAGAGAATAAAAGACATTGAAAAGAAGATCCGGTTAATGTAATAACGTTATCAAATAGTTCGATCAATTGGAGCATCAAGATAGAAAAATGTATCTCGTGAATCTTGTCAACTATGGAAATAGAGCATACATAATATATATACACATACGGAAGTTACGAAAGGTATGGTATTGTATAGTATTAAAGAGACATTATTGTATCACAATAGATTTAATGACTTTATTATTAATACGATTACTATGTGTTCTGTGACTAACAAAGTGATATAATCTTATGTAAAGATAGGATATGATGCATTTTATATGCAAATACATACATATATACATACATACAGACAGACATACATAGAATATAAATTATCAATTCTTTCTCTCTCTCTCTCTCTCTCTCTCTCTCTCTCTCTCTCTCTCTCTCTCTCTCTCTCTCTCTCTCTCTCTCTCTCTCTCTCTCTCTCTCTCTCTCTCTCTCTCTCTCTCTCTCTCTCTATTTTTCGCGCATGCGCATACGTACGTACGCGAAATAGTTAAGAATATTAATAAATAATTTAACATATTTAAGAACGAACGATATTATTTTCTAACCAATTAAAACCTTTGTCAAAGTCTATAAAATAAGTCAAAGTCTATACATCAAAGTCTATAGACATCTTAAAATGTTGAATTCAAAAGATTATTTGTATTAAGTTTATTTCATGGATGCGCACGAATAAGAGGGAAAAGTGTTCTTGAAAAGCTTTTATATCCTCTTACGACTATGAATTCTTCTTTGTTCTTTGTACTTTAAGGCACAAGGTTTCTTTAAAGGTCTCCTCTATTTTGACATACGAAGCGTACTTATTTAATTTAATCTCTTCCCTCTTTTAACATATTAAATGGATAATTTCACAATTATATTCTAGTATATGCCTGTTTATACTTAAATATATTTTACATTAGATTTAACCAAACTCTGCTTTCTTACGTTTCCAAATACGAAATATACGAAATAACATTGACATCAGTTACGTCAGACATCAAATTGTAATATTTATTTTGCATCAATCTGTTGATCCAATTGTCTACTTTGTTATTCTAATATTTAATTGTTATCCTATAAAATATACGAATCAAACAATATTATAAACCGTTATCGACTTGAATTTTTTATTTTCTCTTTTTCTTCTTTTATATATTTTTCAAGATCTTTATTATTTAATAAACAAAAAAATGTTTAGTTTATAGCTATAACGATTTTATTATAAATAATTTGTAACAATCGTTCGTATACTTTTAGTTAATTAAATTCAACCGATCTTTGTATTTAGAAAATTAATACGGTTATCAATATCATATATGTAAGTGTATCAGTAACAGACATGTGCATAGGGAATTTGCGATTGGATTGATTAGCCTAATTATTCGTCGTTCTATCGCCATTCCTGTCGCTATTAACGTTGACAATCCCCTTGATCTCGCTCCCTTCTCTCTCTCTCTCTCTCTCTCTCTCTCTCTCTCTCTCTCTCTCTCTCTCTCTCTCCCTCTCTCTCTTTCCCTCTCTCCATCTCTCTGTACAATTTGCATAGGATTGCAGAAAATCAAGGCACGTTCTCTACAAATTAATTTCCAATCGAATTAACGTTTTCTGACACCACTCGAAACAGATCAAAAATTAAATTACTTTCTGTCGTGAAAAAAAAGACATACGAAGGGTATTTAATTAATCAAGCAAAAAATTGATCGTGAAATGATTAATTATTGAAATTCTTTTTTATAGATTTTCTTTTGTGATATAGAAAAAAAATATTAAAAGAATAAGAAAATAATAAGAAAATCTGAAACTTATTTTAATTTTTACTTTTATTTGTTTCTATGTGTAAAGGATGATCAAGTGTAACACTACTAAGAAGCATTTGAGAATATCCTATATAATATTTATTAGAATTAAAAACATTTTAAAGATAAATTAAACATTGTTCTTTCTAATGTTTTCATTCGAAATATTATTCTCTGATTGATAGAATAATTATTGTTTATAAATTTTTAAACAGCGAACTAGACTTTTGAGTTTTAAAAAGACTCTAATAATAAATATTTCTTTTCTTTTTTCTTTTTTCTTATTTATTCAATTTTTTTTTCTTACTTTCCTTCTTTAGAAAAACGATACTTTGTAAAAATTAAATTTTTTTTTACATTTGATAATGCAATTATTCTTGAAAAATTTACTATGCTATACTCGCACAATATTAATTTTACAATTTTTCTTCTGATTAGAGAAAGAACTGTGAAATAAGAAAATTTATTAAAAAAAAAGTTCATGTTTTTTTAAAGGAAAAAAAGAAAAGAAGAATTCAGAAAATGATTCATAAGACATTCTTGTATAAATTATTAGAAAAAATTGATCATTGATCTTATATCGCAGTTCGATCATATGTCCCCTGTCATATATAATTTAATGGATATTCATTTTTTTCGTCTGAACTTAGAAACTGATCGTTATTTTCATAAAAGAAGAGGAAAAAAAAGAAAAAAGGAAAAAAAAAGAAATCTACATAAAACTCATTTTCAAATAAACTAAACAAAATGTACATTACAGTTCGTTAGAAAAATACGAAAGATATGAATCAAAAAGTTTTATTTATTAACGTTGGAAGCGACGTGATGGTTGCATAGACACCATAATTATTATTCCTTTCTTTTTTTTTTTTGTACTCTCGATTCGATAAATCATCATCGAACTGGTGTTACCGGCTGTCTTCTTAAGTATGATTAATAATGGTTACGTCGTCTCGCCAATATCTGTTGCGAACGACGAAGCGAAATAACTTATTTCCATGTACTTCAGAAACGACATACGCATTTACCGCGACATTATTTATCGATATTAACAAGTGAATCGTGCGTGAATCGTCTATATAGAAAATAAAAATCGTTTTTCTAACGAAGCTGCCCTCGAGCGAATAATCGTTGCCATTAAAAATTGGAAAATATCCTATTGGATTTCTCCATCGTGTTACTGGCGACAATTTTCCAACAATTTCGTTCGTTTTCACGATTGGCCGATTCGAAATAAACAAAAAGGGACCATAAAAAAGAGTAATAATATCTTTTTCGAAGCAAAATTGAATGTAACAATTTGCATGTTTTTTTTTCTCTCTTTTTTTTTCTTTTTTTTTTTTTTTTTTTTTTTTTTAAATATCGACAATTAACAACATTGCTAGACGTTCGAGAGTAAATTAAAAAGAAAAAAAAAAAGAAAAAAAAAAGAAAAAAAAATATTATTTATCTTCTCTTGTAATTAAATTCTTTCGAATGGAATAATGGAATAGAAAAATAAGAATCTACAAACAACGTTTATTATTATTCGTTGTGTGTATAACACTAGAATTATCAACTATTAATTATTCCGATGTGTTTAGATATTCCCGATGCGTTTCTGAGATGTGTACTTACATATCTAAGAAAAAGAAAAGAAAATTATAAAATTAATTATATACCTGCGTGTAGGTACAATAGAGGGGGAAAAAAAAGAAAAAAGGAAAGAAAAAAAAAATCTTGAGAAAATATAGCGATGAAATTAATAATAAAATATTTTCCAAAAGCTCTTGATAAAACCAAGTATTAAGGAAAATAATATAAAGTACTTACGTACCAATGATAAGAATATCGTGAAAAAACACTAGAATCTTGTGTACACGTCATCTGTGTACATGTCATACGTCACTCTCTGCGTTTCAAGACACGGTGACCTCTTGACCGTACCTCAAGAAAGTCATTTACTCGCATAAGAATCTATATTTAGTCGATAAACAAACGTGTTATGTTTTCTCTCACTTAAACGGTACTGCCTTTTTCTTCCTCTTAAAAACAATATGAAAAACTTATCATTGGAGTCAATATAATGAAAAATAAAGATAGTAATGAACGATATGAAAGAAATAAGCAACGTATAAATAAAAATTTATCCTTCCAACGATCATTAACGTTTTATTTTTATTATTTCACGTATTTTAACAAAACACATTTTTCATCGTTTCTTTTACACTTTTACGTATGGCATATAGAAATTTTAAATACTTTATATCTTTATAAAACAGAAGTAAACGGAAGTAACAAGGGATGTACTGTTATTTTCGTTGGATTTCATTAAAAAAAAAAAAAAAAAAAAAAAAATGAAGATGAAGATGAAAAAGAAAACGGATGATAGAAACCAAAAAAATCATTTTGTACATCTATAGATATTATTCAACAACAAAATTTTAATATTATTCGTTTTGAACGAAACATTAAAAGTGATCGATTTTACCTGAAATAACTCAGTCGATAGCGCTTATACCAAACGCGATTGTGACAGAAAGAGTATGAGGGAAAGAGAGAGAGAGAGAGAGAGAGAGAGAGAGAGAGAGAGAGAGAAAGAGTTGCCTCGGGTTGCACAGGTGGTCGGCTAATAATAGCTCTTTTACGTCGGCACGAGTAACGCGTGCTCGAGCTCTCGCACGCGAGTACGATCTAGCCATGCCAGATCTATCAGTAGTCGTTGTTAACAGCGCAGCAGCTACTTTATGCGCTATACATATGTATGTATGTAGATATATATATATATATATATATGTATATGTATATATGTACGTATGTATGCGCGTATGTATATATGTACAAGTGTTTAGAATTCTCGAATTGCTTCATTTATAGTGAATCAACAGAATATTCAATTTCAAACTGGATAACATTTTTTTCTTTCTCATTTTTTGTCTCATTTTATATATATATATATATATATATATATATATATATATCATTTATTTGAAATATAGTATTTTTTCAAAAATTGTCTGTAATTCACATATATTCCTGAATATTTGTTAATTATTTACAAATAGATACGGCTGTCGCTCGTTATTTTTCTTTTTTTTTTTTCTTTTTCATTTTCTTTTTCTTTTCTTTTTTTTTTTTTTTAAGAAAATTATTTAGATCGCTCTTAAAAATGTGTAAATATATGTGAAGAAAAATTGTGTAAATTGCATTAGTTATATGATATCAAATAAAATATTTATAAACTTTGATTGTCGACATTAGGAAGATTTGTAACCGCTATATAACAACAAGCGGAAGCAACTGTAATATTATTTTCTGCTTGCATTCCCTTGGAACGTTGCTCACGCTTTTATTACTTCTGAAATGCACTTTAAAATGCAAGCTAATCTAAGAGAGAGTTTTCTTTCTTTTTCTTTTCCTTTTTCTCTTTCTTTTTCTCTTTCTTTCTTTTCCTTTTTCCTGTAATATCGGCTCTTTACACGTGTAATGTCTGACATTTTGCACAATTTATTCTACCGTCTGTTATTTCTGAAGTAATAAAAATCTATCCCATTGTATAAGATGCATATTTCAAACACTTTTCGAAATATTACATATTACAGAAATGGTTATAAAACATTTCATATATTTCTATAATTAGAGAAAATATTCAATGAATGCGATAATACATGTCGATTTTATTCGACATTTAACATATTGAAAATATAATTTTTATATCATTCCGATATTCTAATGTGACTTTTGACCCATGAGTACGGTAAATTAGTTTTCTCTCTCTCTCTCTCTCTCTCTCTCTCTCTCTCTCTCTTCTTTGTCTCTGTCTCTGTCTCAGTCTCTCCCCCCTCTCTCCGACCAAAATGGCCACATATGCTCGTCCTGTTACTGCTACTACTGGTACTGGACATTAAGCAGGAAGAGGGATGCGTCCTAATCATTGTTAATTAACATTTATGGAGACACGTACATAGTAGACTTTCTCCTCTCTCCTGCGATGCGTTCCTAACCAGACTGTGCTATAGTCAGGATGTCATAAGTGACATAAGCCGTCGGAGAGGCGCAAAATAGCGACTATATCAAAGTGGATGCCTAATATACCACCTTTTATACTAACGTCTTTCCACTCCCTTGCGTCCATTACTCTCTAATTGAAGCTGCGAAAAGAGAGATAGAGTGAGAAAGAAATAAATAAAGAGAGAGAGAGAGAGAGAGAGAGAGAGAGAGAGAGAGAGAGAGATAGAGCGAGGAAGAAATAAAGAAAGAAAGACAGAGAGAGAGAGAGAGAAAGAGTGACAGTGACAAAGAGGAAAAAGACAGAGACAGATGGTCGGTCATAGACAGAGACAAACAGAATAAAAAAGAGAGAGAGAGAAAGAGAAAATACTAATAATAATAATAATAATAATAATAATAATAATAATAATAATAATAATAATAATAATAATAATATGTTATTGTTGTTCGATTAACGAGAGATCAATAAGTCTTAGAGACAATAATTTTAACGTGTTTAAGATGTAAACACAATTTACATTCGTGTTCATTTCTATGGTTTAAAATTCGAATGTTTTACAAGACATAATTCACTTCTTAGCGAGCCGTATTGAAGAAACCCCTAGGAGGGATTTCACAAGCCCCTTCCCCCCCATTCCCCGTTCGCATTTGATAGACGTTACCGTGGTAATATCTTCGTTTAGACGTTAACAAGATGTATCCTTTAACCTGTTTCATGTAAACGAAAGTATCGGGAACGTATTTTGCGTTAAAAGGATCCCAAAAAATAACAGGATTCGTTTGATCTCTTCTGGGGTCCATTTAAAATGCAGATAGTCCTGAATCGAGACGTATACTTTGTAGGATAGAACAATGCTTTCGGCCCGTTCACGCGTTTTGCTCCACCCTCTGCCACCCCCCCCTTCCCACTTCATCCTAACATCCCTCTAAATCGGAGATCAAAGATCGAACCGTAACCGTGTATATCTACGTACTAGCTACATTTTTTTCTCCCCCTTCCCTCCTCCCCAAGCCGCCTTGAACCTAATTCGTGCCGCCCTTTTAGCCGCAGCCAACGAATTTCCATAAATCTACCCTCGGCTTTAACTCCCTTATACTACTTCGATATATCCGATCTTGCCTCGTGCCAAGATCTATTGATCACTTTTCAACAAAGAACATTTTTCTTTTATTGTTGTGACTTTCTTTTTTCTTTTTCTTTTTTCTTCTTTCTCTCTCTCTCTCTCTCTCTCTCTCTCTCTCTCTCTCTCTCTTCCTCTTTGTTTTTGTAAATAAGTAAGTGAAAGTATGTGTGTGTGTGTAAGAGAGAGAGAGAAAGGAATTCATTTTAACATTTTAATATCTAATATATATAATAATATATAATAATAATTATAATAATATATAATATTTATTGATATTATTACAGTTAAGGGAATCGCATTCTAAGTCATATATTGGGACAATGTTATTGTCCCAATTCTCATGGAATGTTTTTTTTTTTTCAATTTTAAGAATAATACCATGGAACTATATTCAAAAAAATAAATTGTAAATGATATAAACAGAATTTTTATGCGGAAATTTCAGAAGTTCGTGTTAAGGGCTAACGCTATTTTATATATTTTTTTTCCCGATTTCTTTTTTCTTTTTTTTTTCTTTTATTTTTTTTTAACAGCCATCACATTCCTTCATGTACATACATACGAAAAAATGCCAGAAGCATTGTCGCGACTCGTTTCGAATTATTTACAATGAACTGTGGAAATAAAATTTTTTTTTTCTTTTTTATTTTTTTTTATTTTTTTTTTATCTGCTGTTTTTTCTTTTTTTTTTTCTTTTTACATGAAACTGAAATAATTCAATGCACCGGCACAGTGTCATATCGTTCTATATGTCAATGTGTACAAAACACAACGATTGACTTTGATACGAAGTATTTACCGCACCATTGCAAAAACGCATAATAACCGCTGGCGTTTTTCCGCAGAGGTATATGTACATCAAAAAGAAAAAAAAATCTCTGGCACTCAAAGGATTAATTTTATTTTTTTGAATGTGATTTTTTTCTGTTTTTCTTTTTCTTTTTTTTCTAACATTTTTAAACTAACAGCCGTATTAAACTCAATTTTTTTCTATAAATTTCAATTCGCTCGACCATTTAAATAAATAAATGCGAATTTCTGCACGTAGAGATATATCATATATTTACATCATATATAAAGTTTAATAGGAAAATAGATAGAAATCTATTTTCGTATAAATCGACAAATTGAAATTTGAAATTTATATTTATCTGCCATTTTCGATTCGCTTTCGTAAAAAAATTTCGAAAATATTCGAATAGTTATGTTTAAAATTATATTTAATATTTCTTTATATTTGACTTTATAAATTTTTAAATATATCGCTATATTTGAATATAAAAATCCAATCGAACTAAAATTACTAAAATTATCATTCGAAATAATCACACTTTCGATATACATAATCGATTTTAATATGAAACATGTAGGATCCAAAAAATATTTCTCGTATATCGACGATAATTGTTACATGTTCCATATATAAAAAAAAAAAAAAGAAAAATCCAAAACAAAAATGAATCCTTGCAATCTATCATAGAAAAATCTTTATTGATCGATTTCTTTTCTATTTTTTTTTTTCCTTTCTTCCTCCATTTTTAATTCCTATAAAAATTTTATAAGAAACGTCAAAAAAAAAAAAGAAAAAAAAGAAAAAGAAAATAAAGTGCGATTAAATAGGGGAAAAAAAAAACAAAGAAGACAAAACGAATAAAACAAAAAATGAATACGATACACAATATTAAGTACGGAATATTAATCGTATAAATATTCTTACAAGAGTTCATCCCTCGTAACTCATGATTTATCGATAATCATTAATAATTATTATTATCATTATGGAACATATCATCTGTAGGTCGACGTGCGACCGTCGAGACGAACGACGGTCGTTCGCTTAAAGGGCTCCAAGCCGCGACAGGAAGCATCGATCCTGTCTGCCTGCCGGGTGCATCGTACACCAGGAATCCTGGTATCTCTCTCTCTCTCTCTTTCTCTCTCTCTCTCTCTCTCTCTGTATCTATCTACCTCTCTCTTCCTACCAGTCTGGCATCGGCTCTAGTACCGAGAGCTCTGCCGTGTTCACGTTACGAACCGGCTTTACGTCCCGACACCCTCTACCAGAATTCATTAGCCCGTCCCACCTCGATTCTGTCGAGCCTTTACTAAAAAAGACTCCAAAGAGATTTTAATTGGCTACTTCGACGTCCGCCGGTAGCCAGGACCGTAGAAGCGTTGCGTCGCGACGGCAAACCTTTTCCCTTGCCTCGAACATCTCGATAAAGAGAGTGCTCTAACTTTTTCCTTCGTATCTTTTTTTTTACTTTTTCTTTTTTTTTTTGTTTTTTTTTCTTTCTCACACATTACAAAATAAAAAAAAAAAAAAAGGAAAAAAAGAACCACTACAAGCTGGTCTATCGAAACGCATAAGCCCCTTTTGAATCTTTCCTCTTAGAAGTGATGTAACTCGGAGAGAAATTGGCGCTGGTAATTTGTAAGAAGGGAGTACGGGAGATAACTAGGGGAAAGAAATTATTGTGCAAAAATAAAAAAAAAAAAACATAAAATATTATTAATATTTATTATTTAATAGAAATAAAAGAGAATAAAAATCAAATGTTAATAATTAACAATGTAACGATTCATTATGAATTAATGAAGTAATATACGAACGAGTAGAATACCGACATTTAATTTTGTGATGTTACATTAAGAAAGTTAAAAGAAAAATAAATAAGTTCATAGAAATTCTAATTTTATTTTTATCTACTTCTAATTACATATATATATATATGTATATATATGTCTTTTTTTTTTTTGTTTCTCGAAGAAATTATTACTATTTAAATTTCTTATTCATGTTAACCTTTTAACGATGGAATTTTCTTTTGAAAGTATTTTCTATCTGTTTATGTAATTAAAGCTAAGCGATGCCGAGTATACTCATATCTAACTCGGAGTAACCCATTAAGAATTCTTCCGTATGTATTACTATTCAGAAATCATTTTATCTATAAATAAATCTTAAATTATATATCATTATGTCATGCGTGATCGTGACTAAATAAATATAAAGAAAATTACGAATAAGCTTAAAGAATTTCAAACATTATTTTTATACCATTATATTTCCATACATCTTTATTTACATATTATTATTATTATTACTATTATTATTATTATTATTATTATTATCGTTTAAAAATCACCGTTCCTGTATATAATAAATCTTATATTGAAGATTTCTTTTTTTATCACACATGTTATCTGCACGTTTACATGAGATACGATCGAAGGATTCTCTTGAATCAGCGTTGCGTTTCTCTCACTCCCCTCTCCCTCCCTCTCTCTGTCTTTCTTTCTTTCTTTCTTTCTTTCTTCCTCTATCTAACAATAAAGGGAGAAACCACCGGCGTCGGCAACGGCGACGGCGACGACGACGGCGACCGGTCCTCCTCATCTGGAAGAATAGCGTTATCGGTCGGACAGCGTGTCTGGGTTGCGTCTCCCTTTCCCCTCTTCTCTCCAACCACTACCCATTCCATTTCTCGTCGTTCCTCGTTTCTCTCAATTTCAGACTTTGAGACACGCCAGCACCCTCCGCGCGAGCAGTCACGCGCGTCCTCCAAGATAAGAAGGAGTCGCTGACAACCTTGAACAATGCCAGCTACCGCGATACTTCACATCACCCAGATCCTTCAGGATTTTTCTTACATTTTATTGCGAGTTACTTTAATGAAGTTATTTTATTTATGTCGATAAATAAAATTGTATGTATATACAGTATACATAGCAAAACTGTATAGATGTACTTTAAAACAGACTAACTTTTTTTTAGATTCGACAAAACGACTTAATTTTTTTCTTTTTATTTTCTCTTTTGTGTGTATATGTTTGTGTGTGTGTAAAGTTAAAAGGATAAGTTTAGTAAAAATCATACAAAATAAAAACGTTTCAATGTAGCTTTTGTTAATCTGGATATGTAATGAAAATAATCACGCGATTTAATAGTACCTTATTAATTTGAATGATTACACCAAGGTTGAAGGATTATTTATTTAATTTTTTTATCCAACATAAAAAGTTCGTACAGACAAAATTAGAAATCTTTTCCTTATTTATATTTCTAAACTTTTCGAAAGTTTCTAATGATATTATTATATTTATTTAATTATTTTTTCCTCTTTTTCTTCCCTTCAATATTCCTTCGATTCTTCACGAAACTCTTCAAGTTTACGTTACTTGAGTTTAAGTTTATGCATTTATACAATAATTAATAATTCTATATAGTTCTTTTTTTTTTTTTCTTTTTTTTTCTTTTTTTTTTTTTTTTATCTTGTACGAATAATAGCTCTAGCAAGATATAAAATGTGCGTGTGATACAGGTGTTCGTTAGAATAATTTGCAAACACATTTCTTTCGGGGGAAAAAAGGAAAATAAAGGATAAGGGTGAAAATAAAGTAAGATTGGTGGTAACCCTTAGAAAGATTTCTCTTTCCCTTTTGGACGAAGTCGACACGCTCGTCTACCTCGAATAGTCTACTACCTCGACACATATAACGCCCACCAATAATAAATGGCATTTAGCTTTTCCTGGAAAAAAAAAACACAAGAAAAGAAAAAAGAAGGAAAAATAAATCATCGATCGATCGAACTCGTGTTGGTTGTAATTCATACAATCGTCGTCGACTTTCGTAAGAATAGAAGAAATAAAAGTGTTAGTTTTGCAATAGCAAACAAACGAAAGAGATTAAAAATTAAAGAAAGTGAAAAAGAATTCGAGTCGAGTTTCGTGACTCTTTACAATTATCGGATATTTATATCGCCATTGAATGCGAATATAACGAAAAGAATAAAAATTACCTGTTTATGAAGAGAGAAAGAAAGACGGGGGAGAAGAAAAAAGAGAAAGTGAAAGTGAGAAAGAGAGAAAGTGAAAGTTAGAAAGAGAGAAAGAGAAAGAGATAAAGAGTAACAGAAACAAAGAATCGAAAGAAGATGCATCTAGCTTTAACGAATTTTTCGTTCACATTTTTTCTCGTTCAATTTTGCGCATACCGACGTGCACCGAGTCGATCGCGATACTGCCAATCGTTGCTGAGGAATTCATTACCAGGAGAAACGAAGAAGAGAGAGAGAGAGAGAGAAAGAGAAAGAGAAAGAGAGAGATGTATATATACATGTATATATATATATATACATAGGAGGGTGAAATACGAGGGAGCAACAAAACTGAACGTGCGTGCGTTCGTTGGGGGAGACTCGTGCACAATCGAAAGCGAAATCGATAACTCATCGTACGCGTCCGTCGACACACACTCTCTCTCTTTCTCTCTCTCTCTTTCTCCTTCTCTTTCTGTCTCTCTCTTTCTCTTTCTCACACTACGTTGGTGTCAATCACGCGATGTTATCGTCGCCGGTCGACCGGCGACGGCGTTTATCGGCCCGACGGACGAAACGTGCTTTCGCACAAATACTAACGCATGATTTTTTTTCTTTTTTTTTTTTTTTTTTTTTTTTTTTTACGTGTACTAATATATTATACGTAAGGATTCGATGAATGTTTCTGATTATGGAAAGAAAAATTATTCTTAGAATAATCGATAAAATTATTTATTATTATTTGTGTATTATATCAATGGAGACAATTTTTTTTTTTTTTTTTTTGGAAGAAGACAGAATCACATTTATTATAATATATTCAGTGCTACATCTGTATAAATAAGGATTTAAGACGGATACGTTAGAAATTGTACAACGAATTCTCTAATGAAATAAGTAAGCGTATGTTAATTAATGTTGAAAATTACTACGTCTATTTCTAATTTAATCAATTTAATTAGTATATTAAATTAATATATAAAATGTATGAAGAAAACTGATTAAGAGATTACTTGATATAAAAAAAAAGTAATTAGAGATAATATATGTATCCGTATATTTATGTAGAATATGTAAAAACATGCATAGATAAATAAATAAATAAATAAATAAATAAGTAAATAAGTAAAAGATCGAATCAATTCGTTAATTTTCTAATATTTACATTCATCTTTCACAACAAGTAATGATATGATTTGAATGCTTATACACGGTAGAATGGTATACACACATTTCTAATGAGAATTTTCGTTTGGTATTTTTTTTCTTTTTCTTTTTTATTTTTTTTTATTTTTCTTTTTTATTTTTTTTCTATAAACGAAAACGTCATCGTTAAAAAGGATTTAAAAGCTTTCGCATCTTTTTATCCTCATCAAGGTAACAACAAAGAGATACAGGATGCGTTTACCGTAAAGTAGGCATTACGATTTAAAACGAATGTCCCATAAGAATCCTAATGTCTCGAACGTCCCATAAATTTTCCTTACAGTCTACTGTTTACGCATGCTATGAGAAAATAATTTATGAAACATAATCTTGACGTTGATCTAACCATTACCGTATAATATGCAAATACGAGTGAAGAAAATAGTCAGATAAAAATGAGTAAAAAAGAATGATAATTTGAGAAAAATGATCACGTATTCATCTCGATCAATTTTCGAAAGGATCGAGATGTTTAATTGATGCTTTTGTGAATCATTGGAAAAATATTCGAATAGTCGATGTTACAAGGTGTTTCAAATAGAACGAAGAAATAATGAGTCGAAAAATTATTTGCAGTTAACAAAATAGAGGTGATTAAAGAATTGAAAAAGAATTGAATGAAAAAAAAAAAAAGTTTATATTTTACGTAACAAGAGAAACTAATTATTCCCTAATCGTCTCATTATTTTTTAGATACACAATAATAAATTAAGGAGTTTATATCGAATAAAAAAAAAAAAAAAATTCATCGACGGAAATAACGTTATCGTTCCGAACATATGTTTCTCTCTCTCTCTCTCTCTTTTTTTTTAAGCGAATACGTCAAGCTTTGTGTAAAAAAAAAAAGACAAAACTCGTGATCTTGTTAAAAAAAAAAAAAAAAAAAATTGATTTATTGATATTAACTCAACTGATTAATTGATATTAAGTCAACTGGGATCAAAATTTTTCTTTCCTTCCAATACCAACGTTCACATTTCTCTTTATTTACAATGTTATTTATCTCGAATAAAAGTAACGAATCTAAAGTTCTTTCTCGGGCATATATATTTAAAATTCGAAATAAACGAAATCATGTTGCTGTCGCTTAAGTTTATTTTTTTTTTTTTTTTATTTATTTATTTTTTTTCTTTCTTTCTTTCTTTCTACATTCGCTTTTCATCGAGCTCGGATATTATCCTTCTCCTTCCATCGGCAGAAGATCCGGCGAAACGTTGGCCGCGACAGGATTCTAGGGGCCGCAACGGACTCGTGGAAAGGCCATTACGTCGGTATTAAAACGACATACGAAAGCTCGCGAGATCGCTGCTGGTTTTCACCCTCCTTCCGTTCCGTACCATTCCATTCCCAGTTCGTTCCCTAGCCCGTTCTCTCCTTTTTCCTCCCTTTTGCTTCCTTGAAAGTTGTCTCTCTAATGTCGCTGTACTCTGTCCATTTCTTTGTCCCTTTCTCTTGCTCTCTTCGCGACCATTAAAACATTTTACGACATCGTAAAGTCGCGGATCGACGTTGGTCCGACCTTTCCCCATCCCCTCTCCGCCCCTCTCTCTCTCTCTCTCTCTCTCTCTCTTTCTCTCTCTTTCCTACCTAAGCCCCTGCCTTCATCCCATCCCTTCCACCATTTAGATCTTCTTTTTTATTTCTTTCTGTTAAACGAAGAGATTTTCAATCGGTTAATGTTAATATTACAAAATTTATTTTCATTTTAAACATAATGACTTGTACAATGATAGAACCCATATAGATGGATCAATTTAAAAATAAGAATTAATAGATATTAAAATCAAGAAAGTATGTGTAATAATGTTTTATTGATAAAAAGGAACGAATGTATAATTGATTTATTTATTCTTTTATCAACAGTTATTTCTGAAGTTTGATGATAAAACTTAATTAATACTGTCATATTGTATGGGTTCATAGGTAACTATTTTTTTAACAACACACACACACACACATAGTTACGATATATATATATCGTAACTAAATAATATTTTTGTAACAATATTATATGTCAGTTACAACATAGAAGTATATATGTATGTATATGTACATATATATATATTTTTTATAAATGTATAAGTTGTACTTACGCGTGTATATGTAAGTATAACTTTTCTATAATTAATCGCCAGAGAAAAAAAAACGCCAAATATCTCTTTCTTTTTCGTAAAAATATCCGAAGGAAATAAATTAATTATCGTAATAATAAATAATTATTCGTATGTTCCGTTTAACAAATCATTAAAATAGAAGTTTAACGAGTTCCATAAATCTTTCCATAGATCTGTCGAAAAGCAAAACAATAATAAAGTTAAGAACGTGAACTTTCTGTTGTTTCTTACTTTTTTTTTTTTAATTTCTTTTTCTTTTTCTTTTTTTTTCTTTTTTTTTTTTTTTTTTTTTTTTTTTGTATTCACGGTATATGTCGGCATCGCTAATAAGAATTGACAGTGAGATAACGGAAATCGCGCGGGCGATGGAGCAGCTCGAGTAACTAACGAGACCGGTCGCAACGCACAAAGGGTATTATTTTCCCGATAGGATTGAATGGATCGGCCGAATCCCATTCATTGTCAGTCAGAGAGAACTTTCCCTCGGTGGCCGCCCACGCGTTCGTCGATGCGCGTACACACAAACACACACACAACAAACCCACCTACGTGGATACACGTGTACATTGCTCGTGCAGTATTTCACTCGGGCAATTTAAACTGGTTATTTGCCGGGCGACACGCGAGGCACCTGGTCTCTCTCTCCCTATACAACGCATCCCGCCAAAAACCATCTGCGTTCTCTAACATTGCTTGAATTGTACTGAGGTTTCTATTTTTCTTTATTTATTTCTTTTCTTTTTCTTTTTATTTTTCTTTTTTTCTTTTTTTTTCTTTTTTTTTTTTTTTTTTTTTTTTTTATTATTATTATTTTTATTCGTTTGTTCTTCCCTTTCTTTCCTTTTTCTTCGGTTAAGGGTGATTTTTTTATATTTTTTTTTTTTGTTTTTATCTATATATACAGTATTATCTATATAGACAATGGTGATATAATTAAAAATAATCTTCTTCGAGCCAACGAATTTGTGAGAATTTATGGAAATTAAATAATGTTACTATACTTTTGTTTTCTTTTTTCTATCTATCTAACTATCTATCTATCTATCTATTTATCTCTTTTACTCTTTCATATTCATATCTTTCGTAAAGATAATACTGTCACCACGTAGATAATTATACGCGCGATGTATTTGTTTTACATTGTAGGACTGTAGGCAGCTACAATTTAAAATTCAAATGATAATTAGAAAGCAACAATAATTAACTATAGGAGTTTATGGATTTATTCTGAACAAACATTGATATTAATGACGGAATGCATGACGCAAATGTATTCGAATTTTTTTTTTTTTTTTTTTTTTTTTTTTTTTTTTTTTGACATAAATGATCATCAATCTAAGTTAATTAACGTTACATCTGCTCGTAAATTATATAATTTAAAAATCTGTTTATTTATTTTTTTTTTTTTCTTTTTTTCTTTTTTTCTTCTATAAATTTTTAATATTTGCATTATAACACATTGTAGATCAAACATATGATTTTTAGAGTATCATTTGAAACCTTGTGCAATCGGATAACTAAAAAAAAAATTTCGTGACATCTTCGATAGAATTCTCTAAAACGATTTGTCCTATATTATAATTTATCAATCTTAGAAATGATCAAAAGAAATGACTTATCGATGATAAATCAATATAAAGTTGCATCGCATTAAATATCTTTCATTATTGATAATAAAGAATTACATATCAAAAATGTTTTACATATATTTAATGAAAATTTTTACATTTATTTCAATTTTATTATAAAAAATAAAAAAAAAGAAAATGCATGAATCTTTTTAATTATTCAATACTTCTTATACATTCGAGAATTTATCGAGAATATCGGCCAGAAATTCGGCAGGAAATAATATTAACTTTATTATCAGTAATTTTACGATCATATATATATATATATATAAAGCATATGTATACTTTTAGTAGATGGATAATCACTTTCGAAATACATAGTATATACTTAAAAAAGAAAAAAGAAAAAAAAAAGTACAAAAAAGAAATTTATATATTCCAGATGCGTATAAATAAAATTCCATAAAAATTCATATGTAAGTCTCAATAATTATGGCTCGATGCTTGCAATCTTTAATTCTAATTTTCATTTTTTATTTTACATACTATCTTCTTGCTTTGCAATAAAAATGATATCTCCCTCTGTCTCTCTTTTTTTTTGTTTTATTCTTTTTCTCTCCGATCAACGCTCGATCGCGTCCATTTTGAAAGTTAAAAGTATGAAGCAAAAAAAGAAATAAAAAGACAGAAAGAGAAAAAGAAAGGATGGTTTCGTAGGAAACGTTATCCACGACTGTCGAGAGAAAACGTCGGCTAGATTCTCGTTAAAGGACAATAAAGGGCTGCGATTAAAATAATTTACGACCTCGCGAGTGCCGGCAAGGAGCGCGAAGAAAAGAGCGGAGCTCGTCGCGTTACGTATCTTTTTAGAGTCTCTTCGCGTCTAGGAGGAGTCTTTTAACTGGCTCTCGAGGCGCAGTCGCTCGCTAAAAAGTCCCATTCCAGCTCGGCTGTCTTTTTCTTTTTTTTTTTTTTTTTTTTTTTTTTCTTTTTTTTTTTTTTTTTTTTTTTTTTTTTTTTTTTTTTTTTATTTTTTGCTCGATGTACTTACATAAATGCCCTACGTCGCGCCTTCAAGAAAATGCATGCTCGAAGTAGAACGCTTTTTAAACGATCGATAAGTAGGTAGATATAAAAAATTTTTTTAAATATTCCAAATGTAATTTAATCTTTTAATCTTTCCTCGAATATATTCTTAGACGAGATCGAAGTTATTTTCTTTTATCCTTTTCTTTTTTTCCTTTATTTTCTTTTCTTTTTTTGTTTCCTTGGAAGAAAAGAAACAAAAAATATTCCATTTATTTTTATCACATTAATATTAATCTATATGGTATTTATAAATTATTACTAACGCGTTATTCTCTTATACAGTTTTAGAATTGAAATAAAAATAAAAAGAATAAGAAGAAAAATTAGTGCGACTATAATCATTCGTTGAATTTTTTATCATTGTAAAGTATCATTTCTAGTTTCGATTGTTTAAATAAATACTTCCTGTGAAAATGATTTTATAATTGTGAATAATATAAAAAAAAATTTCGTCATATTACGAAATATTCATTCGATATTAAAATGATTATAAATCAGATTAGAAGAGAAATGTAACTTTTTTACGAATTGTTCCTATAGGAAACTATGAAAAAAAAAATCATTTTCCCTTTCTAATAAATTTATCTTTATTAAAATTGATAATGACGAAATATTCGTACCGATTCAAACGCCATTTTATTAAATAATTCGAAAAATTTTAACTAATCTCGAAATATAGAAGAGATCGAGCTGGATTATCTTTTCTTTTTTCCTTCTTCTTTCAAATGTCCTAAAAAAAGAAAAAGAAGAGCAAGAGGAGGAGAAGAAAGAGGAAGAAAAGGAGGAGGAGGAGGAACGATCAACGTAGTCAATTTTGTACAGAGAGCGAAGCTAATTAATTGCATGCCGTAACCCGAACGCAAAGATGTACGTACGATCGAGCAATTAATTAGCCATTTAATTTAGATCCTATCAGGAAAGGAGGTCGTCAAGTTGACCACTACCAGTATTTCGATCGCTTTCTTTATCTTTCTACGGGGCTTCGGCAAAGCCCCAGAGAATCCTTCGAGTGTCCCCTCTATCCCTTTCTCACTCTCTCTCTCTCTCTCTCTCTCTCTTTCTTTCTCTCTTTCTCAATATCCTTCTCCCGGTAGAATGTTAATTACCGTTTACCGAGTCCAAGACCCGAGATCTCCCACCGACTCTGATTCTTGCGAAAAAGCTAGAGCGATCGTGGCGCCTTCATGGCTACTCATTTTTAAAGGACAAGGTTTAATTACATTGCCGTCGGCAACACGACTCACGGGGTGCTATGTCGACCATCATGAAAAGACTTTTCGATCCGATATATTATATTATATTAAAACGAGGAAATTACTTCTCTTGATAAGAACCATACCGTAAAGGAGATACGGCTTACGTTGGATTTAAAACGTTATCTGCCAATTTACCCGCATTCGATGAAATCCCTTCGATGATCTTACATGGTGATCTCGCAAACCTCGATTACTCCTGGATTTAACTGTGACCATTAGGATAGCCGGCGTTAAACGCCTCCATTATTTCTCTTCTGCTTATTCCTATCTTTCTCTCTCTCTCTCTCTTTCTCTTTCTCTCGCTCTCTCTCTCTCTTTCTCTTTCTTTTTCTCTTTCTCTCGGTCTCTCTCTTTTTCTTTCTCTTTTTCTTTCTCTTTCTCTTTAATTTTCTTTCTTTCTCTTTATGATTATCTCTCCTTGGTATTTTCCAAATGAAAAAATCTTTTCTTTATCGTCGTTATTGCTTTTAAATATATCTAAAATTAAGATTCGATCTTTGCTGTCGTTTCTTCGATAGTGATTCTCTTGATTATCTAATTATTTCATAGGAAAGATAGGATAAAAGAAAATGGTATATTAAATTATTAGAAATTATAAGGGGAAAGAAATTTATTCATTAACGATAACTCATGGTAATATCGCTTATATATATATATATATATATATATATATATATATATATATATATATAGTTTTATTTTTATATTTTCTTTTCTTTTTCCTTTTCGAAAATAAATATCAAATGTGACGTTCAAGATATTTTTTTTCTTTTCTTTTTTTTTTTTTTTTTTTCTCTCACGTTTATCGGATAATAAAAATAAATTTCGAGCGTAAGCGATACGAAAAAGAAATTATTATTGCAGGTACGAGATATAATGCAGAATATAACGGGGAAATTAAAACGAGTTGTATTTAATTCTACGACAGGATTCATAAAAAACTCGTTACTTTTGGGAATCGAGCTGATCGTAAGAGAAACCCTTCGTATTTTTGTTTTTTATTTTTTTATTTTTTTTTCGCTTTCTTTATTTCTTTTTCCTTTTTCGTTTTTTTTTTTTTCTTTTTTTTCTTTTTTTTCTTTCTTTTTTTCTTTTTTCGAAGACAAGCCTCTTATTTCGAACGTTGTATTCGAGCAAACAACGAAATCGCTTCGAGCATTTCTTTCTTCTATACCATTCTTTATTTCCATTCGAGATAATAAGCGAGTATCATAAACCTCCAACACTTTGTAATTATTCTTTTTCGTTAACGATCTTACTTTGATGGATTACAACGGTATACGTATATACTTACATTTCTTTCTTTAATTTTTTTTTCTTTTTCTTTTTCTTTTTCTTCTACCTCGTTTTAGAGTAGTTAAACGTTTAGAGAGTCGGTCCAGTTTACGATCACTGCATTCGTCCCTAAGAATAAGTATCATTTTATTGCGGAAGATTTCCTTCTTTCTCTGTTTCTCCCCTCTCTCCCACTGCACCCACTCTTCTTCCCCCTTTTTTTTCTCTCAGTAAATTACCGTGTAGTTATATTTATAAAAGAGCGCACGGTATACGATCCGTATACATTCTCTTTCTTTCTTTCTTTCTTTAATTCCTACCTTCGATAGAAAATGTTTGAACTTAAATTATTCAGATTATTTTGAATATTATCGTTGTTTTTCTTTTTATGGATAAACATTATCCGGTAATGATCATGTTAAACGTAACAATAATTTTTATATATATATATACATATATATATATATATATATATATATATATATATATACAAATTAGTCAAAATTATTGCAAAGATTTAAATCGATTTTAATTGATGCTCCAAAGTAAAATATATATTTATATATATATATTTCTTTTTTCTTTCATTTCTCGTTTATTTAATATATTTACTATTAAATATAATAATTAACAATAGAAAGAAAAAAGTGTAATATTATTTAACAATTTATTTGTAAATTTTTCTTTATAAAAACCATTCCTCTTTTACTCCCTCTCTCTCTCTCTCTCTCTCTCTCTCTCTCTCTCTCTCTCTCTCTCTCTCTCTCTCTCTCTCTCTCATTTTCTTTTTCTCTCCACATATTATGAAAATGAATTGCGCAAGATTTTGGATGCAGTCTAGAACATGCTTCCTGTACATACATACATACATACATACATATATACATACATACATATCTACATACATATATATATATATATATATACATATATATATACGTACTTGCATACATCGGACTTAGTACAGCCATGACGACGGTCGATGCCATTGAGAGAACAGCGCCGTTATAACCGCAGACCAAAGGGAAGGAATGCCTAATGAGCCAGACGTCTCACGTGGGAGCGATCGTTTCGTCCTCGTAACGACAAGACGAGCGTAGCAAGGTGCTTCAACTAGATGGTGCGACCGGAGAAACTCGTAATTTACTCGGGCAGAACTCGATGACGACGACGACGACGACAACGACAAGGACTGGATGCGAAATTTGAATTTAAACCGAGCCGAATGGTCGGCGATCAACTCGAAGTCACGGTGAATTAAACTTCTCCGAGTAAAATCTTCTCTAAGCCCTGCTTGTATATTACACGCATCAAGATTCTCTTACTCTCCCTCTTGATCCCACGGAGATCATTTTTAATCTTCATACGAACGCCGAGATTTGATTTTTTATCCCGCTTCGATTCTATCTACACCCCTTTTTCTTCTTTCTTTTTTCTTTACCAATAATCTTCTTTTCTGGGAGTGATGGTCCACACTTTCTTTTTTCTTTTTTCTTTTTTCTTTTTTCTTTTTTCTTTTTTTCTTTTTTTGCTTCAGCGTACATTGTACAATTTAATCGATATCTAAAAAAAAAAAAAAAAGAAAGAAGGAAATAAATCCAGAAAAAGAAAATATATATTTGTAAAAGTAAATAAATGACAAATTATAAATATATAATATATTATATCTATATTATAATATAAATGTATAAAAATTATAAGACGAAATCAGGATTTTTCTAAAAAAGAAAAAAAAATAGAGAAAAAAAAATCAAAAGAAAAAGAATCGTTTTACCCTTGTAAAAGGTTATCTCATTCGAATTTTCCGAGTGAAATGACTCGTATGATTCAGCGTGTCATGACCCAGGTGATGAAAAAAAATTTTCAACATAGAAGAAAATTTATTTCTTTTATTGCTCACATAATATTTCATTACGTCGATTACATAAATTCAAAAATGTTGAAAACTCTTTGTAAGATAATCATTTAGCGCATCTCAACGCATCTAATCCAATCATTTTTTTTTTTCAATGTACAGCCATATTGTTTCCTAAATCTGACATATTTAGCATTATCATCTTTGTCGAAACTTTCTTCATATTCTATTCCTTACAATATCTAAAGAAACTTTTTTTCATTCGAGAATGAACTATTCCGTAAAAGGAAACGTTTTTACGTTTAAGTTCATTTGAATTTTTACGGCTTGAAACTATTTCCCTAAATTTTCCAATTCTTCGTTGAATTACATCTAGATGATGTAAACGTGAATTCGATTAATTTTATTTAACATTGTGTCCATCACGAGAATGTCACGTGAGAGTCACTTTTATTAATTACTTGCGAACAATCAGGTGAGACAAGGTTCTCTTTTTTTATTTTCCTTTGTATCCTCTTTGGTCATGTGAGACACGCGTTCTTTTTCTGATTGTTGTTCTTTCGTTTAATAAGGCTCGTAATTAGACCTTCGTCATTAAAAATGATTAACAGAAAAGAATAAAAATTTATCATCTTCGTAAATGGAAAGACGGACCTTGAGAAAAATTTTATGTCAATAATTTTCCTTTTTGAAAATTGAAAAAATTTATTTCCCTGGCCCCATTTTTTTCTCGTATCATCAAAAATATAAAAAAGTAGATATTTTAATTAGAAATATTTAATGGCACGACCTTATACATAATACAATTAAAATAATTGTATAATGAATAATATTCCGTAGGGAAATAAAAATTCCTGAAATATAATGATAATCGTATACGGAAAAGGTCTATTAGAAATTTTTTAAAGAGATCTTAACCCCTTTTAATAGAAATGACGAATCTCTAAATGGCTTCTCTAAATATCACATCCCAAATATTCCAAGTATTTAAATACCATACTCTTATATATTTCTACCTTATTACGTACGAACATAATTCTAGAAGTGCCGTTAAAAGAAAAACCGCATGAGTAAGTACCGTTATAAAAAAGAAAGAAATAGGAAAAATAAAAGGACAAAAAATAATTATCTCACAATAAAAGAACAATCGTTATTTTTTCTCTTTTTTCTCTTTTTCATTTTTCTTCTTTTTTTTTTTCTTTTTTTTTTTTCTTTTTTCTAAAATAAAATCCAATAATTAATAATAAATACAATAGTACTTAGTAATATGTTACAATTCAAAGAAAAGCAAAAATTACTTTAATGAATGCGTCTTCTTGAAAAGTAAATCGTTAGATGAAAAGGGGGGGGATTAATTAAGGAGGAAGTAGGTAAAGCATAGTTTTTCACAAGCTATACGTAGGGAACGTTTTAACGAAGGGAACAACGATAAGAGAAAAGAAAGAAATTGGTGAAAGAGGGAAGAGAGTAAGGCGGGAGAAAAGTAGGAGATTGGTGGGAGTGGTGGGTAGGGTGAGGGAAGAAGGTAAAGACTCGCGAATACGACGAGTACAAAAGGGAATAGGTCGCAAGAAGTTCGTTGAAGCGTGACGTGCTTCGGAGCAGTAGCCTTAAGGCACGCTCGTGAAATTTCTTCGTCTTTGAGATATATATATATATATATATATATATATATATATATATATATATATATATATATATATAGTGTAATGGACGATGGTGGTGAAGCAATGGAGCGTCGTTGTTCGACCCTCTCTCTCGTCGAACCCCGATTGCCCGTAATTTACGCGTTGCGTGGAACAAATAGTCCTTTGGCAAAAATAAGGACCAAAGAACGAAACGCATCCACGAATTGGCTAACGCTCATGACCGGAAATTATCCTGGACAATAATCTTTTTCTTTCTCCTTCAATTTTTTATCCTCCCTTTTACGTTTCCGCACGTAATTATCGTATTCTTTTATCATGATCACTAATCGTCCAGTTGTCTTTTTCTCTCTTTTTTTTTCTTTTTTCTTTTTTCTTTTTCTTTTCTTTTTCTTTCATTCTTATTTTAATTAACGGAAATTTAGTTGCTTGTTTGTTTTGTCCATTTTTTTTTCTTTCTTTTCTATTTAGATTTAAATTATATTATATTTCATTTATTATTTAATCGTTGTCACACGATCAATATCATTTGCCAGACGAATTTAAAATGCATTTATTAAGATTTTAACGCGCCAGATATTTTTTCGTGAGATTATCGTTTATCGGTTAAAAAAGAATATCTTTGGAAACGTTTGGCATGTACGAAAATACATTAGAAAACGATACGAAATAAAAAAAAAAAAAAAGAAAAAAAAAATACTATTGACTGTATTACCGACATTTGTAGCGATAAAATTGAATTCAGGACATCTTTTTTTCGCTATTTATCAATTTTAAAAGAAACGTCGCAAAGACAAATTTGTATAACGTTTCTAGGAAAACTTTCTTTTTCTTTTCTTTTTTTTTGTTTTTTTCTTTTTTTTTTGTTTGATTATCATTCAATATTATTTTTCTTTTTTTTTTTTTTTTCTTTTTTCTTTTTCATAAAATTGGAAATTACACAACTTTTGTTTATATTCTTTGCACCTCGAACCATGAATCACAAAACTTTCTATCGGATCTCTATAAATTTCTACTTTCGATTTCTATGTAATATGCATTCATGCACGGCATCACGTTCGAGTGCACGTGCCGGAATGTCTCCCGCAGTTCATTGCGTTATCGTGTCGTCGTAATTAATCGCTTCTGATTATATCAGGATAGGAATATATGCATACATACATAGATAGTATGTATATACATACATAGATAGTATATACAGATAGTATATAAGCATACATACATAGAAACACGTATCTATATACATAAAGTCTATAAGTCTTGAAACACTTAATACATTTTTTTATATAAATCATTATTATTGATTCTTCGATAATAATAATATATAAACAACAATTTATTAATTTGTATTACGTACATTTTTCTTTTTTTTTTTTTTTTTAGACTAATGTGAAATATTATAAATTTATCGAAAATAATTTCATGCAAAGTAATTATGCAAAATTTCGATATTATTCCCACGATATTTCGTAATAATCGATAGCTCGGTGTCACTTCATGAATTCTTTTTACAATTATTTCACTGAAACAATTCCGCCATGCCAGCTCGAAATTTTCCCGACAAATTTTATATCTCAAAAAAAAAAGAAAAAAAAAAATAAAAAGAATAATTAAATATAAACACTGTACTCTTGAGTTTTATATAAAAAAGAAAAAAAGAAAAAGAAAAAAAAAACAGAAAAGGAAAGGGAAAAAAAACATGACAATAATGCAATTTTTCCATTATATCCATTTCAAAAGTTAACTTAAACAATGATTAAATACAGAATAATATTTTTCATTTTATTATGCTTGAAAAATTTCTAAACATATTTACAGAAAAAAAAAACAAAAAAGAAAAAAAATGTCATACATTGATAGATGAAACACGCGTATTTCAGAAAGGATTGGAAAAGGAAGATGGAAAACAAAAGAAAAAAAAAAAAAAAAAAAAGGAAAATACTTGGGCAGACATGAGATCGAAGTTCGATGAAAGCCAGCGGATTTCGATCTGCTGTGTCGGCGCATTAATCGCGTTATCTACTTATCCGTTTCTCTCGCATCTCAACGACAACGGTAATTCAATTTGCGCCATCGCTCGGTTCTCACTTCGAAGAGACATTGAGGAGGAGAACCCCTCTCTATTTCTCTCTCTTCCTCTCTCTTTCTCTGTCTCTCTCTCTCTCTTCCTCTCTCTTTCTCTGTCTCTCTCTCTCTCTCTCTCTCTCTCTTTCTCTTTCTCTCTCTCTCTCTCTCTCTCTCTTCCTATCTCTTTCTCTCTCTCTCTTCCTCTCTCTCTCTCTCTCTTTCTCTTAAGCAAAGCGTCGAGTACTTTCGAATCCGGGACCAGGTACTATTATCGAGACATATCTGTTTAACGTCGCCTTCAGTGTCTCCTTACATTCATGGCACGTTTCATCGCTTCATCGAATACTTGGTGAGGGTTTTCGACTTGGTGAGCCGATTTCAAGAGGTTTAAATGATCTCACGTCGAACGTTCTAATCCCTACTAGCATTGTTTCCTAATATTGAGCTTAGATAAATCTAACTGTAATGTCAGTTGTTTCTATTCTTTTTATCTTTTTTTTTTTAACTGAAGCTATCATATAATCTTATTATATATTGTGTATATATTTCTTCTTTTTTTTTTTCTTTTCTTTTTCTTTTTTCTTTTCTTATTTTACTCGATTAGTCTTATGATCTAATATATTTCTTTTCAGGTTATATTATTATCATATTATTATTTCTTTTTATCTTATATCCTATATATATACATATATATATATTTCTTATCTTGTATTCTATTACTTTTTGTTTTATACATGCAGGTTATACCTCGATATAATAAACTCCTCTCTCTCTCTCTCTCTCTCTCTCTTTCTTTAAAATTTTTAAGTTGTTCAATACATCTTCTTGAATCTAATATTATACTCTTTTATAAGATGATAATGAAGTTCTCAGATTTTCGGGTGCTTAAAAGAACTGCTTTAAAAAAGAAAAAGAAAAGAAGAAAAAAAAAAGTGGAAGAAGAAGAAGAAGAAGAAGGAAAAGAAAAAGAATCGGAATCACGTAAAAATAGTAGATTTATTGCCTGTTCGAACTCGATTTGTATTTAGTCAAAAACCTTTTAAATTCGTGGTGAAATGTTGCCTAACCAGCATCCCTCAGAGGGATGTTTCCAAATCGAGAGACTTGGGTCGCGAACGTCGACGCTACGACCCCACATTGGTAACGCTCGTTTGTCTCCACGACTACGGAAACAAAATAATTAGGGGGAGTTGAAAAGGGGAAGGGACCGAGGCGACGGAAGTGTTGGTGGAAGGATAGGAAAGGATGAAAAGGAAAAGGGACGATTTGGGACTTTGGGAGTCGCGTAATCGTGTAAACTCGACTCGGCAACTTCGTTTAAATGTTGTTCCCAATTATGTTTACGTTAACCGTTTCATCCTCGTTCGCCCGAATGATCATGCTCTGCATTAAACTCGTTTGCCCGGACCACCACCCTCTCGAACTTCTCTTTAATTCGTTCGGTATACGATTAATCTTGAAAATTAAGTTTTTTTTTCTTTCTTTCCTTTTTCTTTTTTTTTTTTTTTTTTTTTTTTTTAATATTACCCTTGATTCATAAATAAGTACCGTCTTATCCTAATAAACTTCATACTTGTAACGACACTAATTTATAAATCAATAGTACAACTCATATATATATATATATATATCAACGCATATTATCTAATATTAATAATATTTATAAATAGAACTGTGTATGTGTGTGTATTTGTGAATAAGAGATTTTCTTTGTTCGATCGAAGATTAAAATATTCTTCATAAGGCTTTAAAAATTTTCTTTAACACGTTTGTTTTTTTTTTCCTTTTTTCGTTTCTTTTTTTTTTCTTTTATTAGTAAGTAACAAGATTTATAAATAGGATTAAATCGAAGAAGATAGTTTTCTTCTTTCTTTTTCTTTTTTATTTTTTCTTTTTTTTTTTCCTTCTTCTCTTTTCGTTCAATCGAAGGTTAAAACGATTTTTATGAAGCATCAAGAATGGAGCACCCTGTGGTGAAAAATTAGAGATAAGCTGGCGGCGTGTCAACCATCAAAAGATCCAAGAGCCGCTCGCTTCAATGACCGGAGAAAAAGCAACGAGTTGTTTCCTCGCGCGCGCAAGAGAGAGAGAGAGAGAGAAGGAGAAAGAGAGAGAGAGAGAGAGAAGGAGAAAGAGAGAGAGAGAGAGAGAGAGAGAGAGACCGACCGACCATGTTCCCCATAAACGGAAGCATGTTGAGCTTCTTTTTTCTTTTTATTTTTAACAGTACCGATTTATCGTCCACAAATCGCGTTATGATCCAAGACAGCTCCGTGAAAGACGGTAACGTATAACCTCGATTATCCTCTTTCGAATCGAACGAATTCTAATTTTTACGCCATCCTATATGATATTCGTCGAGCGTATATAATACATATATAATACATATATAATATATAAGTATATAATATCTATGTTGTATCGACTCGACAATTTCAACATTTTTTTCACAAAAGCTTTCCGTTTGAAAAGACGATTATTCTGTGTGATGCGAAAAGAAAAATATTATGGTTAACGTTTTGAAGCGAGAAATAAGCAAATATTATTACAAGGATTATATTTTTTCAATGGTTTATGCACGAATAAACATAATAAAATAACAAGAAAAACGCGATCGGATACTCTTGCATTCGAATGAAACTTCGTTCGTTTATTTTATTAAATTGCTTGGAATACTTTGAGAAATAAAAGAGAGAGAGAGAGAAAGAGAGAGAAAGAGAAAAAAAAATATCTCATGGTGAAACGTTTTAATGGGATTAAACTTGGCCCCTGAGCATATTTTTTTCAACTTTTCTTCTTCGGGGATAAAAGAATGAAAGAGAGAGAGAGAGAGAGAGAGAGAGAGAGAGAGAGAGAGAGAAAGAGAGAAAGAAAGAAACAAAGAGATTATTTTACTGACAAAAAAAGTCTTTACAAATAAAAAACAAAATAACACGTAATAACAATAATTTAATACGAGATAGGATATAAGTAATAGTAAAAAAAAAAAGTAACTAATTATAATTATAATAATAACGATAATGATAATAATAATAATAAATAAATAAATAAATAAATAAAAAGAAGGGTCAAGAATCTTTTTTCATCGATCGGTTAAACCCTTAGTCTTGCCCCTTTTTCTTAAGCTTCACTACTCCCCTATACTTGGATCCACTTACGCCTTTCTACGGAGATTTAAACCTCTCATTGAATTACTTCTAAAAGTTATTAAAGATGCTCGGTCGCAAAGATGTTTTCGTCATCTTTTTAACGGCACGGTCCAAGAATCAAATTTCTTTGTCCTTCGTCATATTTCATCTGCGGTACTTGTCAATTCATTCCGTAAAAACGACGATGTTACTTTTCGATAAAGAAAAATCTATTACGATCTTTATTATTATCGATTTTTATCTATTAAAAACATCGTTTCTCTTAATAAATCATTGACAAAATAATCGCTTGTCTTTTTACGATCATTCATCGAAGCCAATGAATTTTTTATTATTAATAATAATGGAAATTTTTCATTCGATAAATTTCACAAAGAATTTGTAAAATACTTTCAATAGATATTATATTTAAGAATATCTATATAAAATCGGATTGTTGTTAAAGAATTTTTATTAGATTGTTTGTTATTAAAAATTATTGACATATATTATACGATAAATTAATTTCGTTCACGTTTCTTAAGTACTTCCTTCGTTCTAAATCAAAAAAAGTTACTCAGAAAAGTATACATACATATGTATAATTAATTTTGTGTTTTTATGGTTATTCCTAAGCGACATTTAAAATTAATGTTGCGTAACGAGTTCCAGGTCGTTCTGAAACTCGACGTCCGTCGATGGACGCTCACGAATTACCTTTTACGACTATTGGATCGTATACATAGAAAAATGGACACAATCAGGATTAAAGATGAAATCTCTCACGATCCTCCCTATAAAACTTTAGATTATCGTCGCATCATTGGCGCTCTTTCAAACTGCAATGCACGTATTCTAACGAAAACTGTGTTCGTACTTTTAATGATCCTTTTTATATATATATATTATCTAAATATACAAGATATTCGAAAATCTTCAAGGCCGATATTAACTTTTTTTACTTTTAGTACTTTTTTGTTTTTGCTTTTTTGTTTTTCCTAATAATACAATAATTAAGCTTTTTATTAAAATAAGTCTTCGATTAAAACATTTTATTGATTAATATTATCCATGCAAAATTATTTGTAATAAATTGTTTTTTTATACTATAAAAGATTTCAAGATATAAGATAGTTTTTTTTTTTCTTTCTTCTTTTTTTTTTTTTTTTTTTTTTTTTAAGTAACGATAATCGAATAAACAAAATAAATCAATTAAAATTTTTGTAACGCTAAATAACAAAAATATTTAAGTTAATCAAATGTGTTAAAATGACGGATAATAAGAGCCTTGTCTTATAATTATCTAAATTATATTTTATTATACTAGATGTTAATCTGAATACTATTTTTTTTCTTTTTTCTTTTTTAGTTTACTATTACAAAAAAAGTGTCTGATTAATTTCATCATCATTATCATCATCATTATTATATTATTATTATTATTATTATTATTACTATTCAATTAATAATTATTAAGAAGATTGAACAATTCAGAAATAATAACTAATCGTTTGTTTTTATTTGCTATATAATAAAATGGCGCCTATTAAAAATTTTTCGAAATGCAATTTGCAAAAGTGGATATTACACGTTCTCTCTCTCTCTCTCTCTCTCTCTCTCTCTCTTGGGAGGAAAAAGAGGTAATGAGAGTGGAAGCGGGAGGGAAGAGAGATCAAAAAATTGCGGTCGAGAGTTTGATGTAGATTAAGGCTGTACACGAGTCAGAAATGGCGTCTCTCTGATATATCAGTAATCAGGCTAAACGACGTGCGTGCACGCGGCCAAAATCCACCCCTAACGCTTTTCACGTCGGATGCTGGATCATTTTGATTGACAGGAACAAATACTCGAATCAACGGAGACGCTCTGTCATCGTCGTGACTGTTCCGTTGTATTCCATTACAAGCGAGCATTTCATTTGGGGTAAAAAAAAAAATAAAGGGAAACCTTGTAAACACCCTACCTCGGAAAACTTGAAACATTCTTTTCTTGAATAAAATCTTTACTTCCACGTTAAATCGAAAGAAATGTATACCACATATATAGAATATATTCAAGAGATAAAAATTCATAATAATTCTTATGAATTTTAATTTGCATTATATACTCTGTGATACTTAGTTAAACAAAATAGTATATTTTAATATAATATTTTTCTTTTTTTTCTTTTTTTTTTTTTTTTTTCTTTTTTTTTTAACCTTAAAGAAATCACTTCTCATATTAGAATAACATAAAACTTACATAAAGTTTTCATTGATTATAAAAAAATCGTTTAGAATGTTTTATTATATCTATTATATCTTTTATTATATCTTTAATATTTTTCTAATATCTATTGAAAAAAATTCAAATCTATTCCCTTTGGTTTTTAAAACGTTATTAAATATCTAAAAACCATTTAAATATCATTATGACTGAACGTGTATCGATTATTTCATTCAACGTTAAATTTAGGGCGATGTATTAGTCACGTATAGGGAGATATAATTATTATTATTTTCAATTTTTCGTACAATACGTATCCCTCGAAAAATCATTGATAGAAAAATTGAAAGAAAAAGAAAAGGAGAATGAGACAGGTAGAGTGTTCCCTCTGGAATCAGCAAACGAAGCGCTCTTGTCCAACCATCTGTCGCTTTACGAGGATAAAGCTAAAAGAAGAGCAGAACGGAATCCACGATGTTCCCAACGTGATCTCTTCCATTCTTCCTATCCTATATCCCTAGCTCGTTCTCAATCTCCCTATAGACAGTATCCTAGCTATCCTATCCTGTTTAGGTTAGGCGAGTGAACGAAACAAGGAAAGGGCCACGGGTTAAGGGCAACCGGCCGAAACAGCGAGCTTCACCGAAACACACGACGACCTTACCATTGGCGAATCACAATGGAGACCACCCTGTTGTTGTGCATTCGCTAACAATGGAGTTGGAGCACCGTCGTTGTAATACTTTGATCCCGAACGAAGGGAGCCAGACAGGACCACCGGTCTTTCCCTCCCAATTATAGCCCTCTCCTACGATCGATCGTTTTCCCTACCTTGATGCAAAGAGGAAACCGACAAATTTATAAATTATACGTTTTTCAATCCTTCATTTTGCAAATCAAAAAAATATATACAAAATATATACAAAAATATATATATATATATATTATATATATTATATAATATATTATAATATTATATATCAATTATAATATATTTATAATATCAATTATAATAATCTTATATCGATTTGATCCTATTACAAATAATATTTGAACGAAGAAGCAGAGCTATAATTGATTAACTTGCTTCGTTAAATTGATTAACTCTATTAAACAAAAACTAAGAAATGTGATGGAATAATATAAATTGCCATTTTAAAATTCTCTAATTAAAATATAAATTCAAATAAATGTAAAATAGATTGTGTAAAGGCTTTACTGCTGCATTTGAATTGTATCATTGCAACGATTTATATTAGTGTACGAAAGTTAATCAAATTGGCAGAATCTGAAATAAATTATTTTTTATTCGATGGCCATAAAACATTTTTTCATTTAATTAAATAACGGACATTAGAGAATTTTATTATGGATATAAAACGTGAAGACTCCGTTGAGTGTATTGATTAAATCTAAAAAAAAAAATAATTCAAAAACTGGAATTAATCGATTT
The DNA here is from genome assembly GCF_050613455.1 of Vespa mandarinia. NCBI lineage: Eukaryota > Metazoa > Arthropoda > Insecta > Hymenoptera > Vespidae > Vespa > Vespa mandarinia. Next base: position 6,201,832 of record NC_140817.1, on the reverse strand, counting down.
GGCTTGTATACGGTTCAATTATATGAATGAAATCGTTCGATTCGATTTATTAGATTAAAATCATTTTAGATGATCGATTTTGAATTAATTCAGATTATTCAGATTTTCGTATTCCCAAAATGTTACTTGTTTTCCTTTTCTTTTTTTTTTTTTTTTTTTTTTTTTTTCGATAAAAGTGACATCATATGAAGAAATCGCTTTAATAATTTTTTAATAGTTATCATTCAATATAACAATTTCGAATAGCTTCCAACTCTTTTCTTTAAATATGAATCACTAATCCAATGTTCGGTACGTTTGAAATAAGAAGAGAAATTAGTATTTTGAAAAAAAAAAGAAACCACGGATATTTTAGAAAATAATAACATTGTTCGATTAATCGGACTTACAAAATTTGAAATTGTTTGAAATGAAAGAAAAAAAAAAAAAGGATAGATGGAACGAGGGATTATGAAAGTTACTCGATAAATTCATAAAAAAAAGAAAGTAATTTCTCAAGAAAAGAATGAAATGAATAGAAAAATCTAAACTCGGATCGATGAAAAGACATAGAAGAAATTTAGAACCTGAAGAGGAAAGAAACGAGTGTGTAGAACTTTCTTTAATCGTTTTTATTCGTAACACGAGACTGACATATCTCGATAATATTTCTTGCAACGAGGTCACAGAGGCCATCCTTTCTCATTCTTTCCCTCGTGATGGTTTCTTTTATCTTTTTTCCTTTTTTGTATCTGTTGTTGATGTTGTTGTTGTTGTTGTTGTTGTTGTTGTTTTCTTTCTCCTTCACTACTCTTTTTTTTCTTTTTTTTTTTTTCCTTCTTTCCCTTGATTCAACCCCGATGATCTGTCAAGTCGGTTGATGAGAGCACAAAGGCAATACGAATTCGTCGTTGACGAGACACGACGAATCGTCATGCTCCTCCCACTTGATTCTACCCACTCTCTCTTTCTCTCTGTGTGTGATTCTCGTCCTTTGACTTTTCCCTAGGTCTCCTCTTTCTCGCACTTTCATAACCATCATTCTAATCGTTTCGATCCTGCGGTAGCATCGACAAAATCAGATATCGAATATTCAAGGGACCGTAGCCGTTTAGATTTTCATTCGATCATCGATCATCGTCACACGCACCAAGTTCTATTCTACAATAGACAAGCTCTTAATAGATCGCTCGAAGGATTCTCGTAATATCTTTCTACCAATGACAAGAAATCGATACGAATCTCGATGCTAAGGATTCTTTTTTCTTTTTTCTTTTTTCTTTTTTTTCTTTTTTCTTTCGTGAGAAATACAATCAGATTGTGACTAGGAATATCAATGATAATTTTCATGGGATAGTTTTTATTTAATAACTAATTTATTATCGACGTTTAATAATATTAATTAATATTAGATTTATCGAATACATTAATATATCAAATTTCAACAATCATAAATATATAATAGTATTTTTATTGATTAATTATTTATCATTATTATAATAATAATAATTATTATTATTATACTGATGTAATAATATGAACAAATGTTATAACGAAACAAGAAAAAAGAAAAAGAAAGAAAAAAGTAAAAACACTTTTGATCGAATTCTATAAAAAAAAATTAGTTAGTTTGTTTATAGATCTGTATGATTGCTATTATTATATTAAAAAATTTTTTAAATCTTTTTTAATAATTTCAATGATTTTCATTCAAATATAACTCGTTATAAAATTTACTTTAATTCTATTTATATTTACATGTAAATAATAAAACTATAAGATTGTATACGATAGAACAAATGTATTTATTGTATAATATAAAAATTTTGTAAAATACGCCTTTGCTTGTTCTTTTTTTTTTTTTTTTTTTTTTCTTTTCCCTTTTTAAGAAAGGAACAAGAAATAGTCAGTGCTATTAATGACCATGACCATACACAAACGCGCGTAGTAAAAGATTTAACGATGAGGAATCACATTGGTAGAGCTGGTACATTCACGCGTATCTTTATTAATCATGAAACGCGAAGGCTAGAAGGCATTGGAACTTGATGGATCACCTCGCACTTCGAGAAATATGAAATTATTGCATCCCTGCAGGTCTTGTCAAAGTCGATGACGACCGAGTGACCTCGAACGGAACCACGACAGCTTGACTAATGCGGTTATACCGACCCCTTACGATCTAACGAAATGGAATATCGCGATGCGATGAGTCGACTCGAATTTATTATTATTATTTTTTTTTCTTTTTTTTTTTTTATTCGAATCGATGTAAATGTGCACGTCGTAAAGACCTCACACCTTTTAAATAAATCATGAATTTTGTCTAACGTTTCATTTCTTATCTGACAGAAGCATAACGATAATCGCCATTTTCATTTTTCGTCTTAATGATTCTTCAATTAGTACATCACGATATAGTACAAGTAATATATTCTTGAATTATATGAAATTTTATATCGGACGATGATAAAACATTTTTCAAATAAAAATCAATTGCTTGATATAACTATATGAAAAGACGTAAATGTAATTGAAAGGAATAAGAGAAGAAAATTTCTTATTCCTTGACAAATAAAATTATCATTTTATATGTTTTTAACGCGCTTAAAAGAAATAATAATAATAATAATAAAACATGCAATAAAACAGATCAAAACGAGTTTTAAGTATTACGAATATGTTGGGTAATATTTTGTAAAAGTGAAATTTGATAAGTTAATCGACCCAGATTAAATTTAGTCTGTCAGAAAAGCGTATCAATTTTAATGTATTTTATGATTCACCATTGGAAACCGTCTTTCACATGGGAAAATAAATATACGTACATTCTCTTCCTCTTCGTTTCTTATCCTGAACGGTATTTGTTCGCTCTCCCATGTCCTCTTCAAATTACGATACTCTTCACGATGTATCCTCCCACGATGATCAGCGAACGATGACGACAGTTTCTTTTGTACTTGTAAGAACAGTAAAACAATACTTTTTAATCGTTCCGTGACTTCAACACAACTTGAATTTTATAAAATAATTTCCTTTTCCTTTTTTTTTCTTTTTTTCTCTTTTTTTCTCTTTTTTTATTTTTTTTTATTTTTTTTTTTTTTTTTTAAGATTGTATATATAATATCAAATGATAGAAATTTTTTATTTATCCAATAAAATTTTTAATTCAACACAACTCAAGAATAATAAAAAAAAAATATATATATATATATATATATATATATATATATATATATAAATCTCCTATATATTTTTGTCTATAATTTGTCTTATTTTCGTTGATTTAATTTTTTTTTTTTAATAATTATTCTATTAATAAAACGTTGCATACAATCAATGTTATAAAAATCAATGCATGTTTACTTAAATATTTGTTTATAGGTATATTTAAGTCATACAATATATAATAATTTTATTTTTACTTTAATGCATTATAATTCTCTATATTAACACGTTAATAATATAAAAATTAAATTTATAAAAAAAGTATATAATAACTTTGAAGAAATATGAAATTGATTTTAAGTTATATGTAAATTATTTAATCGAAAATAATTGACAAGGATTAATCAAGTTCTTTATTTTCATTTGAGTAATAATTTTTTAATATAACAAAACTAATATAACGAAATTAATTCATATGATTCTCTGATGAAACTATTCACATAAAAAAGATAACAAGAAAATCAAATTGCCAATGTAACAAAATATATCTTATATTAATTATAATAATTAAAAATATTTCGACACAATTTTTATATTTAATTCTCTATAGTTAAATAAAGTTTTCTTTTCGTGTCTTAAAAAAGAAAAATTGTATAACGTAAAAATTTATAATATAATTTTAATCAGTTTACCTGTATTGTATATTGAGTACAATTTATATTTAACAAATATCAATCTTCGAGTATATAAAATATTTTCCAATAGAAAAATAAAATAAAAATAAAATAGTTACATGACGTTAATAACTTATACTTGACAAATATTAAACTTCGAGTATATAATATATTTACTAGTACAAAAATGAAATAAGAATGAAATAGTTACATGACGTTACAGACAGTTAAACATAATATCGTATAATCTTGAAAGGAGGAAAGGAGGAAAGTCGACAAAATTGGAAGAATTCAATCGTCGAGAAAAATCGAATTTTCTTCTATAAAAAAATTCGTCGATTCGGCGAATCTTCGAACAGCGTCTTTCTCACGTTACAAGGAAAGGTATATCCTTTCCGTTTCCTGTGGTGTATCGTCGTATTACAAGACCTCATTCTCTCATTATGTCTCTCTCTTTCTCTCTCTTTCTTTTTCTCTTTCTCTCTCTCTATCTCTTTCTCTCTCTCTCTCTTTCCCATTTCTCCTCAAATTACGATATTCCGTTCGGTGTGTCCTCCTACAACGATCACCGAAGGATGACGATCTAGCGAGTCCTACGAAGATAGCAATTACACGAATCACCGATTCGTAATAGACGTTTACTTCAAATCGATAGCATTTATCCTTTAAGGGAGTACAAAAATCATGTAAAATGAATATCATCAATTATTTCGATTTTGCGTATTCATCGAAAAGAAAATAACGAAATAATGGGAATCATTTCTTTCTTTAAATAGATAGATTATATAAATTTCAGACATTTCTTATTATTTATCTACCATTTTGATGTTAAATATAAATTAAATTTAGGTTTATATAGATTTATATTTATATATATATATATATATATATATATATATATATATTTCTTTTTCTTTTCTTTTCTTTATAATAATTTCAAATTCTTCTTTTAACAATTTAATATTTTACAGTCATACGTTATCATATTACATCTCATTTTTCTTTTACGATGTATTTTATTTCATATGCGAATAATTTTATCGAGACAAAAAAATTTTTCATTCCATCCATTTCTTTTTTCTTTTTTTTTCTTTTTTCTTTTTTTTTTTTTTTCTTTTTTTTTAATGACTATTCTTTTGTCCAATTACATATATATATATAAATTTTATTTTCAATTCTTCCTTATTTCTTTTTTGTAATTTATTTTAAAAGGATTAAAAAATTCATTCAATCCTCCAAATTTTATGTTATTCAATCCGCTAATATCAACAATCTCGATTAAATTTCGCATTTAATATAATATCTTGGAAAAAAAAGTTTCTGATTTCTTCTCCTCGTTATGGTAGAACGATATTAATTTAACTTCTCGTCCTTCTACGTTTCGTATTTCATAACGATTGAGAGATATCCAAATTTCTCTCTCTCTCTCTCTCTCTCTCTCTCTCTCTCCCTCCCTCCCTTTCTCTCTCTCTCGTATTTCACGCGAATATAACTTAAATTAACATCCACCGACGAGATAGGAAAACAATGAAACCTCCGGGCTATTCAAAGAGAAGAAGAGGAATACCTTTGTCCAAGTTGGATCGTTTTAATACAATGCAAATGCTATTTTCCAAGAGTTATTAAAGTCGATAAACTTGTTCGATGACAATCTTACATATTTCTATTTCTTCATTAATATTAATAATTATTTCATATTTTCCTTTCCCTTATCCCATCATTTCTAGGAAGCTCCAGCTGTGCCTTCGTCTAGATGCACGACAACAGACTATTTAGTTCAATGTATTATTCTGTAGTTAGATACGAACTGGTTTGTAAGCACTTTGTGTATACATTGTAATCATTCATTGTCACTTCCCCATGTCTGACTTAGAGAACATATTTTATCAAGTATACTGAATATACTTATCGATTTACCATTTATATATATATATATATATATATATATATATATGTATATACATATGTATAAGATAAACATATAGATATATATATATATATATATACATATGCATATATATATAGGTTTATATACATTATCTTTCCATTATATTTTCTTTCCTTTACCTTTTGAAAGACCATAAAATCTTCCTTGAACATTATTATTTTCCATTTTGTATTTTCTTATCCCTATCATATCGTTATTATTCTATATAACTTCGGTCACGTCTTTATTTTATCTTCTCTCAACAATAACAAAGAATAGAACCTATCGATCAAATAACGTACCAATATGGGTTCGATATTGAATAAAAAGGATGTACGATATTGATGAAAAAATAAAGAAACAAATTAATAAAAAGTGCATTATAATTCAAGATCGAATATAATAAATAGAATTAATAGAATTAATCATTCGTTATTATTCGTAAATTAACTTCGTTAATTCGCATATAATTAAAACAAAATATGAAAGTAAAAGGTATAATAATATTCGAAATTCAACTTTCAATGGTAAATGACATCATCTTCATCATGTAGAAAATCAATGATTGGTAAGCCGATACAGTCTTTGGACTATTAGAGGTAACTTTCATCGGAGAAAGGAGGATGACGAACCCTCGTTAAACGACCGATTCATCATTTCTCGAAGAGTCTTTAAGGGCGATTAGGCAGCACGTTGACGAGGAAAAGGGTCAACGAGCTTTCACGAGGCTAAAACGGACGAACCATCTCGTTTCGAGACATTGCCGTTTCGACCCTTCATCGACGGTGCCCAATCCCTTCGCTCACCCAAGATCCTATTTTTCTTCTTTTTTTCTTTTTTTCCCCTTTTTTTTCCTTCTTTTTCTACATCTTCTTCTTCTTCTTCCTTGCTTTGAACGAGGGAAGATTTTAAGGACAATGAACACGTGTCATGGTATTTTCTTTCGATGCAAATTTTTTTATTTATATATTATATATCACTATCATTTTTGATCATTTTTATAAACGTAATGTAAATTATCGAACTATCCGATATCGCTTAGTATTAACGTTTAGATATTTATCGAAAGAGAAAAAAAAAATACATATATTTATAAATAATATTTATTCTTAATTTATTTCATCCTTTATGAATAGTATAGAATAATTATTATACGCTTGTGTATTTATATTTGACTCGTATCAACGTTCGAATAAATCTTGCTTCAAAATAAACTAATATCTTTTCAAAATGAATAAAATCAAATTCAATTCAAAAATTTACAATTTATTATATCATTGCAATAAGAGAATAGTTAAAAGTTTTTCGAATAAAAATAAAATAAAATATTTTCAATCCTAATAATTATATTTTTACATCATTGAAGTTTAAAGGAGAGAAAAGAAAAAGTTGAAGAAAAGAAAGCCGCCCCTCGATCGCAATATCTTCCAATCAGAGATGCTTTTATAACTTAATAGAATTTCTTTTTTGAAGAGAACGAAAGAATATTTCAATATCGTAAATCCTAAATGGTTCTGTGTAACACCTGTAAGGGTTTGCGTCTCGATGACAGACCAGGCCGTCTTCTCTTCGTTTTCTGTTAGGCACCCTTCGAGCTCTTCCACCCTTTCTCATCGAATCCTCCACCTTCCTTGCGTCTTTCGCAAGAAGCCTGAGAAGCCGCGACATAGCTTGAATCTCCTCTTCCCTCTTTTACGAAAAACGTCCCTCCGTTCCCTTATCCACCCCTCATTGTTCTTCCACTCTCACTGTGGCGACTGACGGCAGCACCTTAAAGGCGAACCACTCTCTAACCACGTTCAAACATCACACTCAAACCACGAATATTACGAACTTTCAATCTACAAAGTCTGATCTACTTTTCTTGTTTTGTTTTTTTTTCCATGCCTATTTTATTCGTACCACCTGCTGCATCGTTCGTTTTATTCAAGAAACGTGACACTTATTCTCTATACCTATAAGAATGCGATTTTATCGACGACATTTTTTTCTATAATTATATTTAATATTTATTAAATGTAATATTTATTAAATATAATTGCAGAAATTTTAATATTAAATATTAATTATAATTAATATTTAATACTATTATAATTTTTAATAATATAATGTAATTCGATTTTGCAATGAATCGCCCAGATGGGGATCATCGTCTTTTAGTTCATTTTATTGAATTATTCTTTTTCTTTGTTTCTTTTTATTTTTTTTTTTTACGTCACTTCTTTCTTGACATCATTTTTATTATAAAATTAATTTTTTATAAGTTACTAGACGTATGCAAGAGAAATTCGTATTGAACAACTTTGACAATTTTTTATTGGAGCACTTGACCATAGTCCAATAAGATAGAACAATCGAATCAAGAGAGAGAAAAAGAGAAAGAGAGAAAGAAAGAGAGAGAGATGGAGAGAGATTGATAGATAGATAGATAGATATGAAAAAAGAAAGAAAGAAAGAAAAGAAACAAGTAAAGCCACGTGGAAATGGAATTCGATGCGATAACGCGCTGAGGGGAACGTAAATTAAAATGTCTCTGCCGTGGGAGCGTATCGAGGGAGAAGGTTTTTGCCCTAATCTTTAGTTCCTTCTCTTCTCCTTCGAATCCTTAGCACTCCTTTCTCCTTCAGTAAAATCGATTCTCTTGGGAACGCTTCTCGAATACTTTCCTTACTCTCGCGACTTCTTTACAAAGCAAAACCTTGCCAAAAGGGATTCCTATCTCTGCGACATTTTTTCCTTTCCTTACTCAAATCGATCCAAATCAGAATACTCTATTCTCTTTCTTTCTCTCTCTCTCTCTATCTATCTATCTATCTATTAATCTATCTATCTTTGTCTTTGTTTTTATCTCTCTCTCTCTATCTGTCTGTCTTTAGCTCTATTCTCTTTCTTCCTTCGTCTCTATCTCTGTCTCTATATCAAAGTCAGTTTGTCTCTATTTCTCTCTCTCTCTCTCTCTCTCTCTCTCTATGCTGTCTTTCTATCTATCTGTTCCTATTTATCTGTTTCTCTCTCTTTCTCTTTCAGTCATATTTTTTTCTCCCTCTTTTTCTATCTATATATCGTATTTATGTCTCTGTCTGTTACTTTCTCTCTCCTCTTCTATCTGTCTGTCTCTCTCTCTGTCTCTTTTTTTCTTTTCTCGTCTCTATCAGTCTTTCTATCATTTTTCCTGTCTTTCTGTCTATTCCTATCTCTCTCTCTCTCTCTCTCTCTCTCTCTCTCTTTCTCTTTCTCTATTTTTCTTATCCCAAATGGGAAACCATTATCGTTTGCTCGACGATGTCTCTCGATTCATGTCCACTGTCGTCGTTAATAATCTCGGAAACGAATTCTTTGGAATAAGAATGTCCCTCGATGGAATAAAATACATATCGTTTTACCTTGGAGCATGTCTGTTAGAACCTTTAAATATACCGCCACCTAAAAGCCAGACGGAAAAGTTGAAATTGATTTTGCAAAACCGCAAGCCGCCTTATGCAAATGAGAGTAGAAGGATAGAAGAGAGAAAGAGAGAGAAGGAAGGGGGAGAAAGGACGAAAGTCGGTGTACCCACCCACACTTCCTCCCGTACTCTTCGTCCCACCCGCCAACCCGTTTTCATGGTCTCTTTCGCGAGGAGCACTGAATTATGAGCGTGATTTCCGGCTAGATGGACCTTCCGGCCTGGCATTAGTCCAGTGCCTGGCGAAAGTGCTCGGATAAATCAGACGCCTTTTTCGATGTGAGCACAGAGAGAAAGAGAGAGAAAGAGATAGAGATAGAGAAGCGTTAGTTTATTGCTATGTAAATCATTTCATTTTCACGACCAAGAGATTTCCAATGGTCGATAGATAGGTATGAAAAAAAAAAAAAAAGAAAAAAAATGAAAGGAAAGGAAAAAAAAGTGTTATGTACGCCCTCTTGGAAAAATAGCAAATCGAATTACGTTCGCGTGAGCGTTTTTATCTTGCTCGTAAGATCGGTAGCAAACAGATATCATGTACAGACATCATGCGTGCCAACTACGAGGGTGCGTTACATGATATTATATTAGCATAAAACCAAGAACAGTACTTTCATGAAACAAAACATAGGGTTGGAAAAAGAACATCTATAGAAAATTCTCTAGCATTTATGACATTATATATATGAAAAAAAAAAAGAATAAAAGAATGAAAGAAAGATAAAGAACTTACATTCCTTTAAATATTGTTTGTGATAAATTGTAACATTTACTGGTGTACGTGATTACAAGTAACTTCACAACCGATATCAAAAATAAAACATCGAAAATTTTCGTGACGGAATAGCTCGAACGTTTTTTAAATAATCTAAATATGTATGTGTGTGTGATATATATATATATATATATATATATATATATAATTTTTCATTTTCCCTTTTTTTTTTTTTTTTTTTTTTTTATAATAACAATAACGTCGACGAGAACGAATTGCCATTATCGTTAACAATGAATTCTTATTGAAAACATCATTATCGCAATTTGCACTTAATGATTACACAGAAACATATGTGCCCATAATTATGAAAATGGTCTAAGTCATATATTTCTTGTTTCGAGATATTTAATGAATTGCGTTTGAACGAATTAAAAAATATTTTTGTATTATGCGACATTTTAATTTATAATTTTTTTAGTCTTGATTAATGGAAATTTATTATGAATATGAAATTTTGTATGAATTTCATACGAAAATGTTGTTTTTAAAGCTCTAATTGACTTAGACTATTTTCATAATTAATTGAATGTTCTATAAATGACTTAAAACAATAAAGAACTATGAGTTTTATTTGAAACAATAACTTTAATGAAATAATTCATGAACATTTATTAATTATTTTTAAAAAGTAATCCATTTTTATTATTTTTTCTAGTTTTTATGATTCTTAAAATGTTCCTGATAAACTGGAGGGATGTATGGTAGTAAACACATGACATCTATGTTTTTCTTCTGTTACTGGTCTAGAGGTGGTATATAATGGAAGTAATTTAATATTTTCGTATATTTTTGGTCTTCCTCTTTTAGGTGACAGATCCAAAACGTGGAATTTAGAATCATCTAAAGAAGTTTTATAGAACATTTTATAAGGTTCATTTTTCAAGAATCTCATCCATTGAATTTTCCATAGTATTCGCTGGAATTTTCTTTTGCTTTTTTCTGGTCCTCTGCAAAACTCCTAGCTCGTTCGCCATTTTGTAAATGTACATCATGACTTTCTCTAAGATGTAATTACTCTTCTTCATTATTGCATGCTTCGATTTTTTCATTCAGTAAATCGCATTTTTGGCATGTGTCTTTTCGAGGAGCATGGAAATTTAAGTTAAATTCAGTATTAAATATTTCCCTGTAGATCCATTCCTTAACAAAGGATTGGTTATTTTCCTTACATTTCTCTACATATAGGCTATACATTTTACGAATATCTAGATCAGGACTCAAATATTTTCGACCAGGAGTATGACGAGCTCTGGTGTAGTGGCTCTTGTATGCTGGGAAACTTAAAATATGTTCTCGTACAGCTTTTATCTTAATTTCATCTGTTTTTCGTGAAATTCCAGGCTTCTTAAACCGGAATAAATTGACGTATTCGTTATCATTTATTTTACCAGCTTACTATGTAGTTCAGAAACGTGTCCAAAAGGGCCACGCGCCATTTTCAAGTTATATTTATATGTAATTTCTTCAAATTTTTTACTTAGACCACTTTCATAATTATGGGCACATTTTTGCCAGCCGCGTATTTGCTTCTATAGTCTATATCGATAGCTTTCACTGGACGCATATGTGCGCCCATAGTATTCAAAGGGTTAATGGTATCATCACAACATGATTTATCTAATCGCGGTGATTCCTATGATAGTAGAAAGTTGTACATATAGTGAAAGTTGTTGACTACTGACTATGTGTCTATTGAGTATATGACTACTGACTATAAATGACTGTAATGACTATAAACGACTATACTGACTATGGAGACTATAAATGACTATACTGACTATAAAGACTATAAATGACTTTGTGACTATAACTGACTATATGACTATCTTAGAAAATGGAGGAGAGAGAGAATTAGGTTCTTTGGGATTTCGAATACAAATTCCAAGGAAACATCCTTTCTTCCACGAAAACATGTTCTCCACTATCGACTTTTTCTCTATGCATACACACAGACACAGATACATAGTATATGCCCGCCCCTATTTAGCCCCGCCCCCTGGAATTTGGCCCCACCTTCTACATGTATAGCCCCGCCCCTTGGGTATTTAGCCCCGCCTCCAGCCAGTTTGCCCCGCCCCCTTGAGTTACTTAGCCCCGCCTTCTGTCAGTTTAGCCCCGCCTCCTGGAACTTGGCCACGCCCTCTGCCGGTCTAGTCCCGCCTCCTGGAACTTGGCCCCGCCCTCTGCCAGTTTAGCCCGCCTCTTGGAACTTGGCAACGCCCTCTGCCAGTTCAGCCCCGCCTCCTGGAACTTGGCCACGCCTCCTACAAGTTTAGCCCCGCCTCCTGGAACTTGGCCACGCCTCCTACAAGTTTATCCCCGCCCCTTGAGGTACTTATCCCCGTCTCCTACTAGATTAACCCCGCTCCAACGGGTATTTGTACCCGCCCTCTACCAGGTTTGCCTCGCACCTTGGGGTATTTAGCCCCGCTCCCTGGGTTACTTGGCCTCTCCCCTTATTAGGTTAGCCTCGCCCCCTTTGTATTTAGTCATTCTTTCTCTCCTTCTCAGTCTCTTGTAATGCAAAAGAAGTTCTTCTAAATTTCAGGTAGAAAGATTTTAAATAGCCTTATAAGAATTTAAATCGTCGCTCGTCTCATTTTAAGAAATTCTTTAGGAGCAGATGTTCCAATACGCACTTGCGCAAAAGATATATGAAACAATCATATCATAACGATCGGATTGATAAGAATGATTTTATTATAAATAATATTATGTTTTAGATAACATTAATTTCTTTTTTTTTACCGACAAGTGTAAAAAATATATTTGTTCGATTTGAAATCGAATAAATATTTCATTGAAAAGCCTTACTTATCGTATTAGAAAGTTTGTCCGAAACATTCGTGGCTTCGTTTGTGCAACGATATTGTGATGAAACATTTATTATTCGTTTAAGAATGATTATTGAAACAGAAGCTTTTCTCTTTTTTTTGTTTTCTTTTTTATTTATTTATTTATTTTTCTTTTTTTTTAATTTCCGTAAAGTTATTCGTACAAATAAGGCTTTATTATTTAAGCGTCGTTTTCCGTTTGTATATAATTTCAATTTGTAAAAACAAAAAAGAAATTATTTTTCAATGAAACACTTGAACGTGAATTATTGTAAAATTTATTATACAAATAAATGAAAATCCTTGATTAGAAAGAAATAAAAAATATTTCTTCATAATATAAAATTTTCTATAAGATATCAATGAATGAAAATGAAAATTTTAAAGTCCTGAATTTATTACCACCTCGAGGTAGACCAAGGAAGTTCGAAAATATTGTATTGACATCATTGTATAAAAATATCAGACAAATTACAACAGCAAAATTCAAGGACATAATTGACCTATTACGATATATATCGGAATATCATGGTTTCTTCAAATCCCTTTCACACACAAAATCTAGTAAATTGTTTTATAATAAATTTATGTTCGTAATTTTGTACGTTATGTAGTTAAATCTTTTGAATCGCATAAATTATGTTTTCGAAGTGCTTTAAAGATATGTAAAATAAATTGAGTATTGTTTTTTTCCATTTGAAGCATCTTAAATGATGTTGAATAGACTTGGGCACCTTCAAATTTTATAATGAATCTGATTGTTAATTTTGAAAGTGGCCTAACTCCATTCTTGATAAGAAAACGCATATTATTCACTTAATAATTGTCACTATTTTAATAGGAACTATAAATTTAATACCCTTAGATACACTTAAGTAGTATAACTCATTAGTATCCCATACGTATATTTTTAAATTCATTGAAACGCAAACCATTAAATATCTCGATTTGAAGATAAATGGAGTTAGGCCACTTTCAAAATAAACGGCTCATATATATATATATAATCTTTGTATAAGATCTCTTTGTTATTTTAAAAAGAAATTATAAAATATTTGACATTTATTTATACAGCACATTTAGATATACTATATAAATAAATTTTATTATATAGTATATTTTACATTTATTTAAGTAATATACTTCAAGTATCATAAAATGAAATTAAATTAATACTATAATTAATCTACTTTAATAAAACTCTATATAAATTTATTAGAAAAATTAAATTTGAGACAATATTAAATAATATTATCCTGATATATGCACGATCGTCATTATCGTATAATTGCGTTTAATATAAATCCTAAACCAATTGAGATCATAGAAAAAAGTCTGCTGAACGTTCTATTCAGAAAAGAATGATAACCCTGATAGCGAGTCCATGTTATTGCAAAAGGTGATCTTAAGGGATGACGTTAATAATAAAGATCAAAGTTACGCAAAAGAGGATTTAAAAAGATGCGAATAATAAAAATTTAAGTAGGCGGCGCGTAACTCTAGAAAATGTTATATTATACGATCAGAGATTTTATTCGCGAATTTAATTCGATTAATTAAATCGAGTCCCACGTTATATGAAGCGGCTTACTAATAATTTTATAATTAAAGGAACGCGCACTTACATGGCCCTTTTTCTCGATGATTTTAACTATATAGAATGCTTAAAAGCTTTCCGAAGATTAAAAGAAAGATTATTTTTGATCATGCAAAAAATAAGGGAAGGTTTTTTGAGCGGTTTAATCGTTCAGGCAGAGGGTGCGATCGTACGCATTATATTTTTATTATTTTTTTTTTTCTTTTTACTTTTTTCCCACAACGAAGTTGGCTTCGCGTCCTGCGACGAAAAGAGAGAATGTGTAAAAGAGACGGTTGAAACGATTTTCGAGGGTAAAACGAAGATGAATAGCCGGGAAATTGGCGAAAGGAGGGAAAGAAAGGAACGATGTGAGCCAAACACACGAGGGTTCTCGATTGTTTTGCGTGAGTTTGACTCAGCATTTTTCGATTTTTCAAATGTTTAACCTTACATTCGGTGCATTCAAAATTCAGAAAAAAAAAAGAAAAAAAGAAAATTGGAAAAAAAGTTTGTATCGCATAAATTTGCGATTTATATAAATGTAGTAATAAATAACGATACAATTATTATCGTTAAAAAATAATAATCTATTACATTCGATGATGTTCTGTCAATTATTAAAAATTCATCTTTCAATAAGAATTATTTAAACGCATTGAATTATTTAAAATTAATTATTTATTAAATAATATAGCTACAGTTAATAATATATTATATTACGAACCATATTTGACGTTAATTAAAATTATTTGTATAATACAATCGTTCTACTATAGTTTATGAATAATCATTTTAATCAAAAAAAAAAAAAAAAAAAAAAAAAAAAGAAAAAGGATGACTTTTGAATCGAGTTAATTGTCGTAGCCAATTCATTCAAAGCCAACGTTGTGAGCATTGAGAGACCGTACTATACTCGTGTCTTTGAGGCTCCCTCTTTGGAAAATGGCCGTTTGCAATTTAACGGAATCTCTGCATATAGAGTGGGCTCATCGTGGCAGGTCCGTACTTTAAATGACGTCCCGCGAGTCCCCGTACTAATTCTATGGGTCCTTCCAATGGATAGTAGATATATACATACGTATGTATATATATACATACATATATATATATCGAGTATATAAAGCCTACGCGACGCACCCTTGCCGTCCACATGGAAGGGTGCAAGCCAAGTGCTGGTTACACAGCAGCTGCTTGTTATAATTGTAGAAGCTTCGCGATACGAAGTGCCTGCTCGAAAAGAGTAGCTCACTGGTTCTTTCAACGTACTTTTCTCCTCACCAAAATTTCACATCTCTTTCGATGGGAAAATTCAAACATTTCGACTCGTCGAATCGACTCACGCTTATTTTCGTTATCGATAATGACAACGAAGCGAGAACGGTGAACAAACAATAGAAACCGAAAGGTGGGAGGCTCGAAAGGGGTGACTACGTGACTTGGCATATGAAAGGGCTATTCTTGAATCTTAACCCTTTTGAGTAATATGATCGTACATACACGGTTATGTATATATACGTCAGATAAAATAATAAATGTTAATAATTTATTATCAATGTAAATATAAAAATATAAAAGTTCGATCGTAGCTCAAAATTTTATTTTTAAACAATTGTATTCATTATATTGTATAATGTACTATTTAATTATATATTTACTAAATATCAAGGCAATTTGAGAATTTTTATCTTAAATTAAAAAAAGAAAAAATAGAGAAGAAAAACAGCCAGGAAATTTGCAAATTGTTTAACAGGCGTTATACACAAAACACACAAAATATGTACAAGTACGTAAAAAAGAGATTACGAAATATCTTTCGTTCTTTTTTGTTTTGTTTCTTTTTTCTTTTTCTTATTTTTTAATTAAAATCAAACATATAATATTATTGTTATTTCGTTTTACATAAAAAAAAAAGAAACTAAATAAATAAATAAAATTTAACGAATACCGATTGGTAAGGTATCGATCCCGACGGGATATGTTTCGTGTTAGAAAGCCAAGAGAGCAAAGTCACTTTCTAACTTTCAACAGGATATTTGAGACGTAATTCCTGTTGGCGTAGTTTTAAGCTGCCTTAGCCAGAGCTTAAACTTTAAGAAGAGATCGTGGCTCTATGCGTAGTAAGAGATTACGAAAGTGCAACTACGGATTTCCACAAATTTACCGTCAGTTGAACTTACTCACCTTTTTTTCTTCTTTTATCAACATAACTAGATGTATTAAATTAAAAAGAAAAAAAAGAAAACGAGAGAGAGAGAGAGAGAGAGAGAGAGAGAGAGCGAAAGAGAGAAGGGAAAAGGTAGTCATTTTTACATTCAAGGACGATGCTCATCCCGGAAACACTTTTAATGAGGTTTTATCTCGCGTCCATTACGAGTATGCGAAAGACTGAATTGGGCTGGCTGTTAAAGTCGGAGAGATGGTCGATCGTAACGGTAACGCTAACTCCTTAAGTGCTTTCCCGCTTCGACGTTGAGAGAAAAGACAGCAGACAAAGTTACGCTATCGTGTTCACAAGACCGACGTTAATGTTTCAGGAGAGCCTCGAGGAGCGAGTTCACGAATTGGAACGGGCGCTGCAAGCGGAACGACTCGTCGCTCAACGAGATCGCGCAACGATGACGAAACTTCAACGACAAATTAATAAGGTAAAAAAAAAAGAAATCTCAAAACTTTTATTTAACTTTATGAATTATATAATACTTGTAAGAAAGAAAGAAAATATTTCTATTGGAATTCTTTCGATGTATCGATTTTTATGATATAGATTTTAATCTACTTGTCTATAATTAAAATATTATTGTCTTGTGGCCAAAAAACAAATTCATATCGATTCAATGTACCATTTTCTTAACTAACGAATTATATTCGTTAATTAGATATTATTTATAAATTATTCGTAATTTATAAAGAAGAAAATTTATTAATAACGATTATGATCTTGCAATTAGATTTTCTAGATCAACGTTTATTAAAACTTTTAAACCGTGCCACTCGCTTTTTATCTTTGCTATAATTTAATTATATTAAATTGCATCAAATATCGAAAATTCATTATTGTCATTTATCATTCTTTAAAAAGTAAAAATTTATTTTCTGAAGTTGATTATAAATAAAGATGTCTCGTTAAAGTATATGCATAAAACTAATAGATTTTTTAATATCGTTATAAATATACTGATATGTTTGTATATATATATATATATATATATATATATATATATATGTATGTATGTATGTATATATATATATGTATATACGCATGTGGAAAGGGGTGCACGAACTTTCCAGACAACCCAATATATCGGAAAATGGAAAAATAGATAAATGCAGACAACTTAGCCGTGAGACCAAACTTTTTATTATTAAACAGAGTCCTTTATAAATCTTAAATAATCTCTAAAGTCTTGCTATTTATTGATTCAATATTTCTAAACTAACAATTATAAATATTTTAAATAAATGATCAATATTTATAATAAAATATCAATATGTAATATATCTAGCGCAATTTTAAAACTTAATTGTTTATAATGATCAAAATATTCATATATATTATATATTTATTTGACGAAATATATTATATATTTATTTGACGAAATATATTATTTATCATTAATCAATAAAAATATTGACGAAATAAATAGAAATAATTTGTAAAAAAATATCTATCATTAAATATAATATTAGATCTATGAAATTTATTCATTTTCATTTATTTTATTTAGATATATTATATCGATCAATTTTTTGTCAATTAAATCATTGATTCCTATAAGATTAAAATAAATATAAAATATGATAGAATCGTTGAACAAATTTAAGTGGACAATAGATGAAATCGATTATGTAAGTTTAGATATACTTACCAAATCCCAAGCTAATCTGGATTTCCTCAAGAGCAACTTAACGGCAATGGCATTTGAAAAGGGCAACGATTCCTCCTTCTCAAGAGGGAGGAAAATGATGTACGACGAGAGATGCGGGAAGGTCTGCTTCTGACGTATATCCGTGGCCCTTTTCCTACGAGCCCTCTTCGTTTGCAATCCTATGATATAAAGTATCATGACAAAAACAAGCGCTTGCAGGCAGACTAGTAAAGTATATTCTGTTTTGGCATAAAACTTTCGGTTTTAAGATTTAACTTCTTTCCGTCATTGATTAATATCTTGTTAACAAAGATGACAAAGATAACAAAGTAAATACGATTAATTAGGAAAATTTTTATCTCGCACAAGAAAGAAAAAGAAAAGAAAAAGTAGAAGAAAAAAGGACAAATATTTCTCTTTACTTATTATATAGAAAAGCTTCGCTTTTTCATAATAATCATGATAAATATAATGGTTATGTCATCGTGACAATTTTCTTTCTGCATAATTAATATTACTCGTATTTCTACATAATTTAAATTTATCCATTTCACTAATTTCATTTTTATATGTCACTCACAACCATTAACTCCCACGTCGTATTTTAACATTAATACGTCTGCATTAAAATGAGACTTCAATTTTTTAAATAATTAATCGACTGTTTGTATTTCTATATTATCACAAAAATTATTTGTTAGAAATGGTTTCGATGGAAACCATAAACAGAACCGTTTCGTTGATTTTAAACAAAATTTATATTGTAATGTTCATAATAAAATTATCGCGTCATTTTAATAATCTTTCTGATATTTCAAACAAAATATGTTTACATCTGAAAAAAGTAAGTGTTCCATAAAATTATAATAAAATCGGTCCGATCGTTTAATTAATTTTCAATTTAAAATTGTTCGTAATTAAATTGACACAATTTTCAATTCCAAATAAATATGTTCAATCGATCTCGAAATGAAATTTTGAACGGTAGCATTTTTCACAATGGTACAAAAACTTTTGTGTAAAATGTTATCATATTTGAATAAATCGATTTGATCGTTTGATAGTCTATGTAAATATAAAAGAAAAAAAAAAAAAAAGATTTACGCAAACAATTACAGAGATGTATATTTAAAAAAAAACGTTTACGATTCGTTCGAAACTTCAAACGAAATTGAAAAATTCCATTTCTATTAAAAGTTATTCCGAGATAATACCTTTTCCCGATGTTGATTATACGAAAAACTCCACTCCAGTCTTGCTTAAAAGTAGTAATCAACTTCAAAGGAATAATCATTGACAGAGATTTATTCTCTTTTCAATCTTTCCCGAAATTTCTTCGATCATTTCCTTTTTTTTTTCTTCTTTCCTTTACATCTTCTTTTCTTTCTTTTTTTTTTCCTTTCTTTATGTTCGTTCGAAAAAAAAGAAAAAGAACAAAAAGAAATAAAACCTCCCTTCACCCCAAGTCCCTATCCTTCGAAATATCTCTAAATAAATAACAACATGTGACTTCGACAAATTTCTTTTTCTTTTCTTTTTTTCTTTTTTATCCTTAAAAAAATAATCGAAACTTAATATCAATCGCCTCGCATCAAAGACGATATACAAAAGATTATAAATACGATATATAGCAAATTTGTGTCCTTTCTTTTTTTTTTAACACATTTGTATAACTCAAACGTTCGAAAGAAAATAAAAATTATATATTTTTCAATCGTATTTATCGCGTTTACTTAACATTCGTTTTGTATTTAAGGGATGATAACTCTTATACGCGGGAAGAGGGAACGAATGGGAAAGGGAAGATGGGGAAGGAGACAAATAAGAAGGCTGGAGGGTGGAAGGGAAGGGGATGGAATAAAATCGTAACGCGTTAAGGCGAAAGAAGATGCCTACATATAATGCAAAGGCAGACATCTCACAGAATTCATTTTCAATAAAGATTCGTCTGTAGCCTTGAGCGAGGGGTAGGAGAGGGTATGGAAGAGTGTGAGAAAAGAAGGACCAAAAGGAAAGGAAAAAAAAAGGAGGAAAATGGAGAGGATATCGATGCGTTGAAAAGACGACGCTTATACTTCGAAGTTTTCTAATAAACCTACATTTAAAAATTGTATCTTATCGTAAAATAATCCTTAATAATAATAATAATAATTTATCATTTTTATTTTAATTATAATAAACTTTTATCATTCGTACGAGTTGATTCTTCTTACGGATACTAATTATATATATATATATTTTTTTTTTTATTATTATTATTATATTAACTAATGAGAACAACTTTTTTTTCTTTTTTGTTTTCTTTTCTTTTATTTTTTTTTTATCTAATAACGTAAATAAATTCTTTTTATTATATTCCTTTACAATATCATATTTCTTCCTTAAGATCTTATCTCTATAACTCGTGTAAAGAACCCTCGGTTTGAACGAAACGAAATGACTCGTACGGTCATAACCTGTCTTTAACCTTTCTGCTATAATATAGATAAGTGTTTATTGAGTATAATCGTGAAAAAAAATAAGAATATATACATAAATTTATAAACATAATAATAAAAATATATATATTATATAATCGTGTAGTGAAAAAAATTAATGTTCCAGCATATGTAAAATATGCTATATATTATATAATATATATATATATCATATATTTATTGTATGATATAGTCCTATATAATCCATAATAGTTGAAATTATTTC
This sequence comes from Vespa mandarinia, assembly GCF_050613455.1. Classification (NCBI taxonomy): domain Eukaryota; kingdom Metazoa; phylum Arthropoda; class Insecta; order Hymenoptera; family Vespidae; genus Vespa; species Vespa mandarinia. Next base: position 6,180,879 of record NC_140817.1, on the reverse strand, counting down.
TAACGAAATAAAAGAAATAAATCTAAAAATAAAATCGAAATACGATAATAAGAAATAATATATTTTTGAACATATCTCGTCGATTATACAACTCTCTTGTTTCCTCCTATCTCCCAATGAGTTTGTAATTGTTACATTGGTTTCTCTTGTGTGTTCTCATTCAACGATAAGCACGCTTCACCGTCTATTAGTCGTACTCGAATTACGGTCAAACGGATACCGCCTCGGGTACTCATAGTAGTAACTCCGCGATCAAAGGACGCGTCGATTCGAGCTTCGCCGCGAGTGCGATCTTCACGTACGACTGGAGCTTAAAATACACCCTCATTTCCTCTAACTATCCTTTGAAAACGAACGTCGAATGTCGAACTAATATGCTTTCAGTAATTAATCGGAAACGATATCGACCAGATAATTTGTTGAACGGTTTCTTCGATCGATGTAAAAACGATAAAAAAAAAAAAAAAGAAGAGAAAAAGAAAAAAAAAAAGAAAGAATAAATTCCAACCTTGTCTTGTAATTTTCTGTATTATCGTACAATTAAAGTTATACAGAATGATGTCAAAAGTCATTTATTTGTTTTTTCTTGGCTGTAAAGTTTGTAAAAATAATTGATAGCACGTAATATTAATTAGAAAATTATTTACTATATTTATTATATGGTCATTCTTATTCTTTTTTTTTTTTTTAATCAGGTTTGAATAATTACATCTACAGGTGACAGATCGTTCATTTTTTTCAATAATATTGTGTTTTAAACTCTAACTTTCGCGATATTGACCAATCGTATGGCTATCATCAGATTCAAGGAAAATATATGAACATCTATGCACTTGATCGCGGTGATCTTTAAATCATCTTGTATAAAATTGATAAATATCCATTTATTATATATTTATTACCATTATTTATATATTACCATAATTTACATATTAATTTATCGTCACTTATGCTAATGCTGTTCTATAATTTATTTTTAATCATTTAATATATATCAATGCTTATTGATATTCAAGAAATGATTATAATTTATTTCTAATTATATTTTATTTTAGACAAATATTTAGACAAATATTTTAGACAAATGAAATAGAAATTTTTATTGGTATATAATAATCTTTCGTCATTTTTCGCGTTATCGTATTACTAGTTATGAACATATATCGAACATATGAAATATTTTTTAAGGAATAAGCGAGGAAGTTCGTACGCTCGATGTCACCCTCTCATTTTTCATTAGACACGCGTAGTAAATGATCGATACCGAAGCGTAGAGGAGAATCGGAGCGTCCGCGACGTCTCGGCGCCGTTGAATCTTACCTTCCCCTATTTCTTTACTTCTCCCTCTAACATTATGCTTTATCCTTCATCCTTGGCGCCTTTCGAATTTACTTCTTCCGACGTGCCGCTTAGGGATTTTCGATTTATCCTATCTCAGATTTGTAAGTAAGTTCCTAAATAAAGATTACACGTCGGATGTGCCTTTGCGAATCTTATTTTCTTTTTCTTTTCTTTGTTCTTTCTTTTTTCTTTTTTTTCTTTTTTTTTTTTTCTTTATCTAATAAAACATAATAACAATAACTTTAACATTATCTGTGACAAATAAGATCACATACATGAATAAATCCATTCTAAACTGAACATTTAAATATTATAATTTCGCTGTATTACAAAGAGGATAAGAAGTTGTTGCATCGTCGTTTGAAAGCAAGAAATGGAATGATAGAAAAATTTCTTTGTTAAACATTATTTTATTAAAATATCAAGATCATCGTTATCTTCCCTTTTTCCTTTCTTCTTTCTAAGAAATAGCATATACATTTATTACCGTCGTACAATAACTCATAAAGATACTGATTCAAATGGTACACAATTTTTCAAACGAAAAAGAATCATCAATTGCATTGTAAAAAAAAAAAAAAAAAGAAAAAGAAAAATGAAATTATAATATATGCAATTTATTCTCGCTAGAGTTCTTCAAAAGGATACTCGCTAGCGAGTTATTCTCGCACGATGAAAAAAAAAGAAGGATGAAAGAGAAAAAAGAGAAAGAGAGAGAGAGAGAGAGAGAAAAAGAGAGACAATTTGATGAAACGTCGGGATCCGTCAGACGGATGTACGTGTTCGTTCTCTTCTTCAAAAGGGGAAGGTTTTACAGGAGGCAAACGTTAGATATGTCGACGGTGAGTCGCGTAAACGCAAAGGGATAGAGAGGAGGGTTGAAAGAAGTGAAGACGAATAGGAAGACGAAGAAGAGAAGTAGAGGAGGATATCTTCTTGCAAAGTGGCATGTAAATTGCTCGCACGTACATTAGTCATCATCGTTCCTCGCAGTCCTCACCTCAACTTTCTTCGAGACAAGTACCTCTTGCCCTCCGCTCACTCTCTCTCTCTTTCTCTCTCTCTCTTCTCATCCTTATCCTCCTCTTCCTTGCATCTCCAACCCCTCTCGTGGACCGTTTGTCTCTTTCAGTTTCTCTTTACCAAAGGTTCTGCCTCCTCTAGGCTCCTCTTTAACTTTCCCCAGATATAAATTCTACAGTTAAGAGGGAAAGAGATAGATAGAGAGAGAGAGAGAGAGAGAGAGAGAGAAAGAGACAGGTGGTAGAAGGAATTGCTCGCAAGTCGAATCGGAGAAGCTTGCCGCTGAAATTCTATCTCGCACCGATCGTCTCCGATGTCAGAGAGACATGCGAATGAGAAAAGGGCTCACGGATCTCACCTTCTTATATACCCGCTCCGCCTATCCCTTCCCTCTACCTCTTTTCCTATGTCTACTTTGCAATTGTAAACGCAACCAATGGAATTTTCATTAAACGTAATACGATTTAGTAATATTTTTCATATACAAACTCTCATAGATATAAATAATTGTATATATAGTAAGAGAATGTTTCTAATGATAATTTCTTTTTCTTTCTTTTTCCTTTTTTTTCTTTCTTTTTTTTTTTTTTTGTTGAATAATTTAAAGATTTGTAGTAATATTTTTATACGAACTCTCATAGATGAATGTGATATATATATATATATATTATATATATATATATATATATATGTATATTATATATATTATATATATATTATATATATATATATATATATATAAATTCTATTTTCCAAATTATTGAAGATGAAAATTAAATTTTTGAACCATAAATAGTTGCTAATCATATATATAAATAATGTGTATATATATAACGTTTCTAATTAAACTTACTTAATAAAAAATATGTTCTACTAAACTTTTTACGGAACAAGCAACAAACTATAATAAGAAATAATTTAAAAGTACCTCTTTTCTTATTTACTAGACTAAACCAAAAAAAAATAAAAAAATAAAAAAATAAAAAAGAAAAAAGAAAAAGAAAATTTGGTGAAAATTATAGAATCTTACTAAAACTCTATAGCATTAATTTTATTCAACAAGTTTTGCATACATCATCGTGGAAGAACCGTTTTTGGTTGAAATTATTCGAGTAACGGATAATTATACGCTCACTTTTCCAACATCGTAAACTTGCACTCCCTTCGACCTTTCTAAATTCATTTCTCTAGAAAGTTCGAGCTTTAAGGGAGGGCGAACGTCGTTCAAAGAAGAACGTCGTGGCATAAAATTTTAATCCGCTTCAGGTTTTCTCTTCTTCTCCGACCCCTTCGAGAAGACGGATAAGAAGTTGCAAAGTGGCAAACAAAGAATATTAGAACGATTACGAAAAATCTTGTGGTTCTTATAGGCTCGTAGCTTCACGAATATATTCCGTTAGAAAAAAAAAATAAATAAAAAATAAAAAAAAGGACAACGTAGAAACGAAAAATATACGATAAAATCATTTTCCTCAAATTCGTTTCGTAGAATTAGCGTGACTCGATTTATACTCGTTTAATGGTACGTATCGTACGATTGCATGATGTGTTTTAACTATACAATAACGTATTTTATCAAAGTATACCAATCGTAGAACGCTTAACACGATCGATAATATACTTGGGATGGAAGAAATTTTTTTTTTTTTATTAATTATTGTGTTTCTTTCTTTCTATTTTTCTTTGTTTGCAATAGTTATCGTTGTGTTAGAGAAAGAAAAATTTCCTTCTCGATGGCGTACCATGGACACGTGTCGTTTTAAATTGTTTTGAGACAAAACAAGATGTGAGACAAACGGTGCTGATATGTTTGCGAATAGACAGTTTTTTTAAGGAATGAAATTTTGAAGAAAAATCGTGAGACGAATAGGGGAATGAATACATTTAAAATAATCAAATTCTAATATTTTCACCGTATTATTATCATCATATTATACAAGTATTATAATATATTATATATTATATTATACATTCCTATAATACTCACTTTCAAAGTTTTCGTATGAATAAGGTCTGAAAATTATGAAAGCATTCATATAACATGCTTTTAAAAACGCTATTTTTTATGGAACACAAAATCACGATATTTTTTATAATAAAATTGAAAATTAGTAAACTTAAAGAATATTTATGATTTTCCTTTTTTTTTTTTATATATAAATTTTTAATATCCTCGATTATATATTCATCATATTTTTTATTCTTTCGTTTAATAATCTCAAATTTTGAATAATCTTTAAACAATTCTTTTTCATATTTTTTGATACAGATTGTCAACATTTTGTATATTATTTTTATGACATTCATAAACGCGATACAAATTGTCGTTTCATTAAATAATTTTCTATCACACCATCTTTCTCGGATATACACATTTATGTTGATTCTTCAATCCAAAATAATAGAAGAAAATTTTGCGTAATTAATCCTATGCCGCATAAAAATGAAAAAAGAAAAAAACACTTCATTATACGACTATAATAACAACAGAATCTTCTTTTTCAACGACTTGAATCACCCTTGCGAATTTGCAAAATTCTCCTGAGAGGGAGAACGTAAATCGCTCTAATCGATTCGAAAGACAGAGAAAGGAGAAAGAGAGAGAGAGAGAGAGAGAAAGAGAGAGAGATAAAGAGAGACAAGTAATGACTAATGACCGAGGTACATTTAGGGGTTGGACCACATTGCCATCGCGGTTTACGACGATGCGCCCGAGTAGTACATAACTTTGCACTTTGAAACGGAACGTTTCAGCCTATGGAGGAAACGATCGTTGGGCTTTCGTTCTACGAACGGATCGTTTCCCCTTGCAAAATGGCTAATACCTCGATAGCACGCTAAATAACCTTCGCGAATGATCTTTCGTATATCTAACCGCAAAAAAAAACCCCTTAAACAAGTAACGAATAATCCGAATCTAATCCAAATAAATAAATATATATGGTATAATGGTATATTACGATAAAATACATAATAAATTTTCTAAGTGAATGGTAGGGTGAAAAGTGAAAAATGAAAGAAAAAGCAAAAGAAAAGAAAGAAATAATAAGCAACAAAATGTAAAATGTCGATTTTAGAGAAACGTAAAAATTTAATAAAGCGTCTTATTATTTTATCGCAAATTGAAAAACTTTACCATTGTTTTGCAACATATCGTAATGCAGAATATATTCGATGAATTATTATTGTTCGGTGGTAAGCGTTTTCCTGCGGTTTACATGGGAAAAAAGAAAAAAAATATAAAAAGAGAACAACGATATAGAGGACGTGTGCCGCATTAACGATCGCCCCTTGTATTTTCCGCTCTCGAAACGGAAACGAGATTAAACGGGAACGATGCAACAGCGAGAAATTTAATAAACGCGCTCGATCAACGGCCGAGCTGTAAATAATCAAGCTCTTCCCTTGGTGAAAGCGAAAACTTATCGTTTCGCCGCATCGCCGCCGTATCGTGTTACTCCGTTAATTGCTTCGTTTGCGATATAATAAGAGGATAATTTCGTTGACCTCTTTTTTTTCGGATAGATAAGCACGTTTTTTGCTTTGATAAAAACGGGGTCAACGATTTAATATATTTTCTATTTCGTAAGAATCACTTGCGAACTCTGCATGTCTAATTACGAGAATTAAATATTATTAAAAGAAAAGAAAATCATTCGTTAATAAGTATGAAATATTTGTCGCGACAATATATTATGAATAAAATATTCAATATATATATATATATATATGGAGTGTCCGAAAAATTGATCGCCTCATTTGTTTGTCAAGCAGCTTTGAAACCGGTAGCATGAGATGACGACCATGCAAACTGTGTTTGACAAATAAGAATTTAATTTTTCTTTTTTGTTTTTTTTGCATTTTATGTATTTGCCAACGACGTTTAAAAATCGTCCAATTAGAGAAAAATATATCGATGACAATCCCGATAGAAAAAAAATTGCTATATTTATTAATAGAAACTATTTGTGAAAAATTGTTAGAAATATAAAAATTAATTGAAAGGTATAAAATTTCAGATTTGAGAAAATATCGTCTTATCGTTCAAACGATAAAATATTATATTATATTATCACTATTATTATTATTATTATTATTATTATTATTATTATTATTATTATTATTATTATTATTATTATTATTATTATTATTATTATCATCATTATTTATTAATGTAACAAATAACGTTAGAACGCATTTTTTTGTCCATCATATTATTAACTCACAAATCATTATTATAAACTTTATCATTATTAAAACAAATTATTATTATAAAGTTATTCTAAACTATGAGATTCCACATTATTTATATACGACTTAAGACTCTTTTTTTACCTTCTTTTTTCCAATTTTTTATTTACAGCATTTGAAATGCTAAATTCACCGAGAACCCCTAGCGACCCTACGGCTTTTTATCGAAGGGTCGTGCTTGAGAGTCTTTAATTAATGGCGTACCAGAGATGCGCGCACACGTTTATATCCGTAACGTCCCGTGTGAGCCACGAATTATTTTCCACTGAGGAAACAAAAGGCGAAGGGTCCATCTCGTCGAGACACGCCTCCGCACCTCTCTCCCTCCACGCACCACCCACACCCCCTGATGCTCGCGGTTTGTCCACGGAAATGTTCCGACTTCTATGATTGCTCACCGATAAATGAATTACCAATGTATGCACACCATTTACATACACTAAAAATAATCACTGAAATATTCGAATGTTTCTTTTATAAATTCGAACAAAAGAAAAAATTCAGAATTTGTCGAGTAGACGTCAAAAAAAGTTCAAACAAAAGTTTCAATATATGTACGTTCGTAACAGCGATAAAAAATACATACCTTTATTTTTAATAGATATAATAAATATAATAAATATTTTTAATATTTTTAATAAAAATACATACCTTTCATTTTAAATAGACCTTTTTTTAATATTTTAATTGAAAATAAACGCGAATAAATGTCGATCAATTTCGAAGAACTTTGGATCAACGTTTTTTTCTTATTTTCCTTTTGGTTTTTTTATTTTTTTTATTTTCTTTCTGTTTTCTTTTTTTTTAACTTTGACAACATGACCGAATCTGTAAAATCATTTTTTTTTTTTTTAAAGCTCAACAAGAATTTTTTCAAAATCCTCATTTTGTATTTTTTATCGTTAGAAAAACAAACAAAAATGATTTATTTTTTCTATAAAATCATATGATATTTATAAATATAAAATAGCTACATATATAATTTATATGCATATATATATATATATATATATATATATACTCAAAATTTATTTACTATTATTTCCAGTACAATTGGAATATTAAAAAGAGTTCGACAATCATTAATTCAAAAACAAATGTATGTCTCGATTCTTCCAGAGGAAGGAATTTTCGAACATTTCTTATAACTTCGATAATAAATCATAAATATTTTTAAAAGCGTATATCTTTTAAATAAAACATTTTTGAAGATAACTTTATACGAAAATATTTTCATCTATTTGATCTCAATAATACAATAGTATATGTATTGGTCCCATACTTTTTATAGATCATATATATTATATATGATCTATATAAAGTAACTTTTTGATCCTTTTAACATCTACGTTTACATTATTTCTCTCCAATAGTTAACGAATATTTGCGATTAAATGTAGAAAATAATTCTTTAGAAAAATAACGCTCTAAGGCACGTGCGTAACGCCTTAGCGCGAGCTCGGCTTCATGGCAATTAGTATGCATCCGGTAGAGCTTAGGGATCGTGCGCGGGGGTTTTCGAATAATCCTGCGTGATCTACGCGCGTTTCCGATAGCCATACAACGCATACCCGTTGCTGAACGTTACAAAGCCAACCCACCATCATAGTCCTTTCAATAATTTCCCTTACTCTTATTGAGGGGAGTAAGGGGAAGCAAGCTTTATTTGTTTTCCTGTAATATCGATCGAGCATATTGCCGTAGCCAGGCAAATTCAACTATCATTTTTCTTTCGCTTTTTTATTTTCTTCTTTCATTTTTTTTTCTTTATCCGTAATAAATAACTTTTTATTCGATCGATTATTATTTTATCTATACGATATCTAAATAATAAAATTATTTTTACAAAGTACATTACGTTCCATTCGTATTTTCAATAATTTATTACTATCACTCGATTATGATTATGCTATATTATTATTATTATTATTATTATTGTTGTTGTTGTTGTTGTTGTTATTATTTTATTATCGAGAAAAATGTTCGAAATCGGATCCATCTTTTCTCCTTATGTCGAACTCTCTCCCCTCCTTACCACCCAAAATTCTGTCGTATCTGTAGATCTTCAGATAACAAATTAGACAATCTTTTTACCATTAAAAGAATTCATTGTAACGTTAACATAAAGAAAATTAGACAATTGATGATTCCTACTTTCTTTACTCTCTTTCCTTCCTTACTCACGATCTTACTTTTAACTTTTTAATAAAACAAATCTGTTATATCACGTTGTTACGTATTGAAATTATAATTTTCTTTTATTTTATTTATTTATTTTTTTTTTAATCAAAAAACGAATAGTTAATTTGAAAACGAAAAAAAAAAGAACCGGCCGATTTATTCAACCTCCTAGTTATCAATAGGAAGTAATAGTTACGACTAAATCGTTGCACAAATGATCGGCCAGGGATGGTTTTGGGATCGAAAAGGGAATGTCATGCAAATTCCGGACTCTCCGAAATTGCGTTCGGTGGCATCAACGTTCATCCGGCATTCCAGCTTTAGCTTCTATGTATCGATAAGCGGAGAAAAGAGAGCAAGAGGGAACTCTGCTTTCATTCGCGATGAAGCTTCTCCTGATGGCAAAGCTTTCCAATAAACGGGCCGATCTCCGCTTTGTGACTACGAGAAGATGGATAAGGGTGCTTCCTTCGTCTCTTCATCTTTATCTCTCTATCTCATTCTCTCTTACTTTCTCACTCAATCTCTTTCACTCTCTCACTCTCTTCCTGTCCTCGTTTAGTAAGGACCGAAAAGGTAAGATCCTTTGGTTGGGCATATTAAATCGTTTGCTTCCAAACGTCGGCCTACTTCATTGAAAATCCTTCATTGACAATGAAACTGATATTGGCAAACGTTTAATTAATTTTATCAAATATCTCGTCTGATATTTTCTCTTTAAAATTGATACTACAATTCTATTCATATAAAATAATATATTATCTTCGTCAATTATTTTTTAATTCTCAAACGTTTCGTTTTTTATGTTAATTAAATAACAAAGAAGAATTTGTTCGATTAAACAAATAAAAAAAGATATATATATACACGTAATAATTATATACATACGTGTTAATTGATTTGATAATTTTTAACATAATATGAAAATATTATATTATATTCTCTAATCAAAACTACTTCACGTTCGTAGAAAACGTTTTAATAAATATTTATTCTACGTGTACGTTTTAATAAATATTTTCTTTGCGAGGATCTCTATATTTTCTAATTTCTTTTTATACAAAATCAGTTTGAAATACGGTATAAAAATAAAAATAGAAAAAGAAAATAATCAATAAAAGAACATACGGTATTCCGTACGTTCGGTATGGTCGAGCAACCCTTCCCATCGTCGAATAACCGTTCTCGCCGCTAATTAATTAAATTGCACGACCTCAGCCCCACCTCCGAAATCCACCAACCGCCCCCCACATCCCTCCTTCTCCCAGAAATCTCCCAACCTCCCTTTCCACCAAAACGAGCCGTCTCACACGAGTTTGCCTATCGTCGCCACCAACGTCCCTTATACCACTTTACCATGAGCAAAGCCAATGCTCATGTCGGTTTAAGTTTTATTAGCTTCATGATTACCAAGAGAACTCTCGTTAACGATCGAAATCCTTTAGTAATTAAAATCTTAGTTATACCCTCACTGAACGTTTTTAACTTCCAAATTACGGTATATCGGATCGTAATCTTAAAAGTTATCTTAATAGCGAGTAATAATGTATAACCTTCATCGAAGGGTAAACCCTTCTTTAGATAGAAACCCAAGTCGTTTACAAATAAATAATAAATAATCTTTTCGGTATGATCGATCGTATAGTAAAACGAGTTCGTAAAAAAAAGAAAAAAAGTAAAATGAAAAAAAAAAAATGAAAAAGGAAAAAGGAAAGAAAAAAGTACGAGGAAAAGAAGAAAATTTACGCGACGGTGTGTGATATCGTTCGTCAACTATACCTTTATAAACTATTCAAAAAATAATTTCAACGAAATATTCATATTTTCAGAATATAGAAACCTATCTAAAACTAAATTATTACATTTGAAAACGCTTTGGTAATACGCATACTTACTTCCAATGGGAACACAATCGAACAGCAATAATGTTAGAATTATGTCTATTCCAATAAAAAGTTTTTACATATCCTCTATCATGTTACCATTTTGTAAATATATATGAGTACTTGTATGCATACCTACATACATATATACATACATATATATATACATATATACATACGAACATAAGCAGTTGGAAAGT
>NC_140817.1:6085000-6167500 GCF_050613455.1 Vespa mandarinia | reverse complement strand
AGAAATCAAAAAAATAAAAGGAGGAGAAGGAAGAAGAGAAGGAGGAGAAAGGAGGAGGAGGGGAGGAGGATGACGATGACGATGATGATGATGATGACGATGTCGAAGAAGAGACCGGCCTTGTAAAAAAAAAAACAGAAAAAAAAAGAAAGAAAAAAAAACTGCTCTTCCTTCTTACCAAACATTATTTTCTCGAATTTTTTCTCTCTTTGACAAACGTTTTTTATTGAAAAAAAAAAAAAAAAAAAAGAAAGAAAAAAAAACGGAAAAAAGAAAAGAAAAAGACAAAAAAGAAAAAGAAAAAAGAACGTTGCCTTAAGTAGCGGCCTCTTCAGATTTGGCCGCTCATAATCGTATCTACCTCTCGAGAGAGCGTATACACAATATATGTATATTTTTTCTATCGTATTTTCTACTCGCTCGAAGGTTTAATAATTCGTTAGCTTGGAGGAGTGCGATAATAATAACCGATTAATATCAGAGATGCATTAGTATCACGTGCCAATATGCAATAATCCAATTATAAATTAAAAATCGATCAAAAGGGAAATAAAAATTAAAGAGAGATAGTGGATTTTTTTCTTTTTCCATCGTGGAGAAAACACAGGAGGATAGTGTTAGTGTATGTAGTGAGAAAGTTTGTCAAAGTGATAATAGTGGGAGGAGAACCAGCGCGTTCGGATTCTTGCGAACTCTCGCGAGAGGACTCGCCAGAGGACTCGCGAGAGGATTCGCAGAGAATCATCCCTTGTTCGGCAGGGTGGCCTCGCTAATACGACGCTGCCCAACGGCCGGAGGGCTCGGCGCACCCTCCGCCCGGGAATGTCCGCCCAACGACGAACCAACGACGACCAAAACGTCGACCGAAACGACGATCGAAACGACGACGAACAAGAACCCTCGGCGAAATTTTCTCACCGATGTGACACCGAGAAATCGTCGTTCCTTGATGGGCACTAGTCTCACCAAACAAAGTAGGGTGAGTGTCGTCGATGTCATCGTCGTCGTCGTCGTCATCGTCGCCGCAGTCGTCGTCTACATCTTCGTCATTGTATTGTCGTCGTTTTCGTCGCTCATAATTTTACTTACTTCGATTCGACAAAGCAATCGATAACTTTTATACGTTTCTTTTATACGTTTCTTTTATACGTTTATTTTTCTTTTTTTCCCCCTATCGTATGACCCTTCGTTACAGAGATCTCTTCAATGATGTAATGAAAATAATGTTAAATCAATAGAGAAAATCTTTTGGGTAAAGATACTTATAGATCAAGATATGTACCTATCCTTCGGTATATATGATATTACAACAACAAAACATCGAATTGATATATATATATATATATGTCTGTATGTATAGTCTTTTATAAATAAGCATCGTTTTATTGTAATAAATTCTTTTACTCATGAATCAATCCAATAATTATCTTATATTTTGGATCCTTCGATAAATTAGATTTAATTGATCAATTTCATTTGTATCTGTAAACTATATGGAAAAACGGTGAAGTTTCGATGTTCTTCGAAAACACAGATGTTCAATCTCATGGTTTTCTTTCGAAGATACATACATATATATTTTCCTTCGTGATACTACTTCTTGTACGATCTTATTAAAATATCTTGAACGCTCTGTGTTGTTGCATCTGTGTTATATCTCTTGAAGCAAACCGAAGGCACGGAAGGAATCGTTGAGGAAATTCACGAGTCATTTACACTCCTCGAGTAAAAGTTTGTTTGTTGATAGTTGTTCGTACTCACGAGAGAAATCCATTCACGAGACGGCGATGAACGAAGCATTCATACGTTCTCTCGTGCTATCTTTTAGATATATGTACGATGCTCTAACTAATGTTCTCTGTTTCTCAAAAATAATTTCAAAATAACAGATTGAATAATGAAAACACACATTTACGTCATAACTGTGTTACATACATACATACATACATACATACATATATATATATATATATAAATGCATACTTTTTAAATATATTGAATACAATAGTACACTCATAAATTTACTTCTACGTTGTCTTGGTAATTTAATTATTATTTATTCGAATACATATGTGCATTGTTTTTAATCCCATATTTTTATAAAAATTAATTCAATAGCACTATGAAAACTCGATTGATCATTGAAAAAAAAGTTATAAACGAACTGTATTATGTCAATGTATGATTGCATTGTTAAAATCCCGATTTAGAAACCAACCAAATATGATTGTTATTTATCATATATCATAATCCATTAATGAAATCCATGGAAAAAGAAATTTATTGCCATAGAAAAAAAAAAAAAAAAAAAAAAGAAAGAAAAAGAAAAATCACTTTATTATACTCGACTTTGTTAAACTTAATATTTATCATGATTATCAAATTTATTTAATAGTGTTTATTAAATATTTTATTGTCTTTAAACGCTTTACCTATATAATAATCATCGAAACATCAGGTTATCATAAAATTTATTAAATTACATATTTACCTAGAATATATTTACCTAGTAATTATAGAATTCCATTATGTTATATATAAGTTTCCTTATATTTTAGATACGTCGAAAGAATTGAGATTGCACGAAAGATATAAATCGTAAATGCAACGTATAATGGACAGTGTAAAGTAGCTAAGGTTTTTCCTTAAGAAGCAAGAGAAAGAAAGAAAGAAAGAAAGAAAGAAAGAAAAAAAGAAAGAAAGAAAGAATAGAAGAAAAAAGGGTGGTAGATGGCGTTCTTTGGGATTTAAGGCTCCCATAAATCCGTTCGAAGCATCCCTCGAATCCTCTCGACACGGCGCGGTCAGTCGGCTTTTACCAGATTGTATTCCTCGATAGCTCCTTCGCCGACGCTTTTACTTTAGCTTTCGAAATTCCCCGGAAAAGACGGCCCTTTCACTTGACTCTTTCCATTGCCGAATATCTTGTTCTCTCATTCCCTTCCATCTTTCTTCTTTCTTTATCTCCTTTTAGGTGTAAAGTAGTTGAGTGCAAAAGACAGCCCTTTTATCTAATACCTCCAAAGGGAAAATGTTTTATTGGTTTTTTGAATATTAAATGGGAACTTCTTCTTCTTCTTCTTCTTCTTCTTCTTCTTCTTCTTCTTTTTTCTTTTTTCTTTTTTCTTTTTTCTTTCTACCTATCTTTTTTTTTCACATTTTGACATTTCTTTTATTATATCGTTATATCAATAGATTTTTTATCCTGTCGAACGTGACGTCGAAGATAATTAATAAAGCTGAATTATAATTATATTGGAAAATTGTAAATGCAATTATAATTATTATATAATTAATTTATAATTATAATGCAATATTAATATTTATATACACACAGTCATAAGCATTAGAATTTCATTTGTCAAATATATATCTAACTTTTAATTGGATCAATATAGAACATTTAAATTGTTCTTCAATGATTCTCGAATATATCGAGTATATTTGATATCATTTTATTCATTAACGATATCACTACAAATTAATTGGTTTCTTTGTCTTTATTCTTTTTTATTATTATTATTATTATTATTATTATTATTATCATTATTATTATTATTATTATTATTAGAAATAACTTCAATTTAATGTTCATTCTTTTATTATTATTCGATTATTTTATATCACTATGTAGTATTTGATTTCTTCCTTAAATACCTTTTTCCTTGTGAACATAAATTTCACTTATCGAACTTCAATGGTACATAAATCTTACAGTATTCGATTAACACGATTCTATTTACCTTATCTACTTATCTCATCTACATAATTAGATTTCATTATTATTATTTGTTCCATTACTGATATTATATCTTTATCTTGTCTAAATCGATGTCGAGCTTCCATTGTAATTCTCTCTCTCTCTCTCTCTCTCTCTCTCTATATATATATATATATATATATATATATATTATTCTACGACACTATTTATGCGTATATACATACGTATATACGTCATACGTCATATATACGTCAGCTCTGATTTCTTTTATCGTTCGAAGATTGATAACTGATATAACCAATAGCTATAAATACTTTCAAGTATCTTTACAAATGGATTTATAATTAAGATCGGTAAGCACATATAGAATGAATAAAATTACAGCAAAATTGATCGGTGATAATATCGATAGATACGATTCCTATGGGGGAAGTTAAATCGCGCGATATACCAATTTCGGCAGACCGGGTCATCGCAATTATCGAGTGTCGGGAGAGAGAAGAAAAAAGAGGAAAGGAAAAAATGTTGTCCACTCGGCAGCCCTTCTTTCCCGTCCTTGTTTCATTCGGTCGTTCGTTTCGATTCGAAAGGATGCAATCAATGTAGCGTGCAATGCGCTTCGATTTAAATTCATGAATAATTCCTTCTTCTTCTCCTCCTCCTCCTCCTGACTTCAGGGGCCTTCGAGATCAACGAACTTCTCTTCCTTTTTTTCTTCCTTCCATCCTCTTCCATCTCTTTCTTCTTCTCCGCCTCTTCCTCCTCTTTCTCCTCCTCCTCCTCTTTTTTCCTCCTGCTCCTGCTCCTCGTTCAACTTCTGCTCCTCATCTTTTTTTCTTTCTACTTCGCTCCGCTTCAGGAGTATCGATCGACGAAACTTTTATCGAAGTTTAATCAAGAAAAGATCTAATTATCTGGAAACTTGGAGATAAAAACCCATAGAAACTCTATATCCAAAAGAAATTACTTTACTTGCTCCCTAGAAATTGAAATCCGACATGCTGCGCGAATGAATGAGAAATATATTCAAGTCACTTTCTCGTCCATTGATAAGCTTCAATGGGGATGTTTTTCTGTCACAGAGGGAGGCTACGCAACGAGATGTGGAACGAGAACGACGACAACGATTGGAGGCTGAAGCACGGCTACGCGAAGCTACGGCCGAAGCCGAACGAGCACGATCAAGGGTACATCATCTTCAAAGGGAATTGGCCAGGTAAAAAAAAAAAAGGACCATCTGATCATTTTTTAAGAATCACGTAGAAATAATTATAATAAACATAGATGAGTAATTATTGACAACTTTCTCGTGTATTATTTTTCTTTTCTTTTTTTTTTTTTTTTTTTTTGAATAATTTGTTAAATTTTTATTCTATTCAAAATGGTTTTATTGTGTGTTAAAACTGTCGTATATCGTCTGTAATTTCTTTTCTTTTTTTTTTTTTTTTTTTGTTATTTGTCTTCGACATTCAAATTAACTTTGTAAAAATGTAAAATATTTCGTCAAAAACACTATTTATATTGTTAAAATATTATAGAAAAATGTTTCAAGACAAAGTAGAAATTTATAAGGCAAGAGAATTTTTTTTTTCTTTTTCCTTTCCTCGAACTTTAAAAATCATTGAGTTTGTTGCTTTTTTTTTTGTTTTTTTTTCTTCTTTTTTTTTTCTTTTTTGAAGGAAACGATATATATTTATCTAACATATCGTCATAACTGATAAAATGGAAACAAAAAAAAGAAATCGATAGACGTTACTTTCGAATCTTTCGAATTAACTTATTTCAATATGAATAGTAGACTTTTTTACATCTCTAATCACGAATATGATTAATAAATCAATAAATTGAAGTAAATGTTAATCCTAGCCATAATTTCTCGACCAATATCGAAAGTTTTTAATAACACCCGAGGTACAGATATATGTATAGTTAATGGCACCCGTTTTCATTCTTTTTTTTTTTTCTTCTCTCTTTTTCCATTTTCTCTTGCCCATTGGTCTTTGCCACTTTTTTCCTCGTTTCCCTCAATAACACGTTACGAACGTCGCTTATTTCCACGCTTATTTCATCGAGCCCGCAAAGCTGGTAGGTATTTTATATTCGGTGGTCCAGACCACGCGGTATAAAAGTGCCCCAAGGAAGGTTATAACGTATAAATAATGAGAAAGAAAGAGAGAGAGATAGATAGATAGATAGATAGATAGATAGAGTGAGAGAGAGAGAGAGAGAGAGAGAGAGAGAGAAAGAGAAAGAGGGAGAGGAGGGAGAAAGGAAGAAGGAGTAGGAGGAGGAAGGGAAGTGTTTCACGCGCCGATAACCAGAGAATTCGATGGTAAATCATCGATATTGGCTTTCGTCCAATGATATATAGTACGTATATCGTTCGTCCTTCCCTTTGACCCTGCCGCAATGGTATAGCGAATATCGAAAGAATTGCGTGGAGAAAAGATCGATAGATAATTTAGTTTGCCGATAATATGATGTAACAAAAAAAAAAAAAGAAGAAGATAATAGATACATAAGTTTATTATATTTCTGATTCAGAAATGATAAAGAACAGACAAAAAAGATATATAATTGGATATACATATATTATATAAGTATATATGTATATACTTTTATATGTATGTATGTGTGTTTTTTTGTGTGTATACAATTAATAAATAAAAATAAAAAATATAAGTAATAATTATGGAGATATACAAATGAAAGATCTTAGTAAAATACATTGTTACTATTTTTTTTATAACTCTCAGCTTGAATCGCATAACTATAATTGTTTGCCTAATATGTAATATCAGAATTTTTCATATTTTGTATCTAAATAAATAAAACAAGAATAAGAACAACGACGATCATATATAAATAATCAACAATATTATATTGTATTGAATAGGTCAATAAGTAATTACGATATTTTCATTACAAAATATTCTACTGTGTATATATATATATATATAATATTAGTTCTACTTAGATCTAATAAAATATTGAAAATATCAGCATTAATTATTATTATCGGTGCGATCGATTTATACATTAGATGCATTAGAACAATTCAAATTGATTTCTCTTCGATTTCAAGAAAATCTATTTCGTAATCGTTTTAGCGGAACGTTAAGAGCTAAGACAAATACGAAAGTTTAACGAGAGGAGCTTTAAAGCCGATTAGCCTTTCGATATTTCCAAGTGTGTGCTTACTTACGAAACTAAACGAAAGTAAAATCGGCTTACTCGAGGGAGAACCCTCTTTTAACGATCCTCAAATATAAACTTCCAATTTTGCGTTGTACCTTTCGTTCGTTTATTATGACGAATAACTCCGTAGCACTTTTCAAGCTTCAGCGACAAGAAAAATACGTTTCAAGGCAATTCTTTCGTTCCTTCTCTCTATCTGACCCCTTTCCTCCCCCTCACCCAGTCACTCTCTCTCTCTCTCTCTCTCTCTCTCTCTCTTTCTCTCTCTCTTTTTCTCTCTCTTCTTATCTCATCTTTCAAAGAAGAAGTGAAAAAAGCAGCGAGAATCGTTAGGGAGCATTCAATTAGGATCATTTCACTGGAGGATTAAAATCCAACAGAGCCTCTTCACGCCTACCTGATTTCTTGTATGTCGTAGGATGGAAGAATCATCCCGTGGATTATTGCAACACAAGCAAAGGGCCGAACAGTTGAAGCAAGAAAAGACTGCCCTCACACTATCCTACGAGGTAAGAAGAATATCAGTTAAAAGTTGCCGGACCATTATTCCCGAGTTAATGTTAACCCTTTGTGATCTAATTTTTTTTTTTTAACATAAGTACAATATAGTATGATTTATATCTTAAAAAAAAAAAAACAAGAAAGAAAGAAAGAAAGAAAAAAACGATTAACCTTTGAATACGAATACAACGATCTATTTTATGTTAAACTTTTTTCGAGTACTGTATATATATATATATATATATATATATATATATATATATGTATAAGAGTATATAATTTATTCGTATTTAATTGATTTAATCTATCTGCAAAAAGCATATATTCATTTGTTCATTAAAACACTTCTAAAAGAAAGATCCTTAGTTTCCTAAAAATTTTTTTTGTATCAATCGATATTCGCGATAATAAAAACAAATCATTAATTTCGTTTTATTTTTTATATTTTTTTTTGTTTGTTAGCATACTTTGCATTAGGCAATCCTTTAGATTAACATTTCTAAACCTTTCTGCTCTGCGTTACAATAAATTTGTTCGTAATGATACGGCTCAAATGTTTATGATATAAAATTTGTTAAAAATTCGACAGTGACTGAAGTGACTATATTATTTAAAAATATACGTCTCAGGAATGTACTACACAAGAACGTACTACGAGAACTTTCTGTAAATCTCTTGCAATATTAATCACTTGCCTCGTTTTGAATTAAAGTAGAAGGTATCATTTCACGGTCCATTAAAATTTTAACGCGATCCGATAACTAGACTCGCGACCCTTTATAGATCGAGAAACGTTACTTCGGACCTACTGAAATATTCCAAGCAGAAAAATTATTGCTTTCTATTACTTTACTATTCGCATAATAGTTTCATTCTGAGAAAACAAAATAACTAACACGATAACTAAGAATGAACGGTGAAAACAAAATATATGTAAATAATATCCAGAGGATATATATATATATATATCGATATATATCACTAAAAATATGTCCGTATAACTCTAAACTATATCAATCAGAGATAGCAAAGTCGGAGTCTCATCAAAAGAGAAAAGTTGGTACGGCTATGGCTCGATAAAGAGGGGAACAGTAAATACGACGTTTGCTAGCATCCCTTTATACTTTACGATGTACTATGCTATCTCGTTCACGGACGGTTTCCCTCTAAAAGAATCGTACTTTGATCCCGACGGGTTCACATCACTGCCCTACGGAATATCGTTTATTATCGACCTATGCTCAATCATAAAATTCCAAAACGTTTATTTGTATGACCCTATGTATCTACATGTATATATATATATATATATATATATATATATATATATATGTAAAACAAATATATATTGTCAACGCAGCAAACTCAATAAAATTCAACGTATCAGCATTAAAATCCCAAAAAGTGAAAAAGAATCGTTCTATTTTCTCTCGTCGAAGATGACAGAAAATCGTTGCCACCCTTCACTCTCGAAAGAATACCGAGAAAAGGGCTAGAGGGATGGGGATGGTAGAGGGATATTTGAGGAGGAGAGAAGGGGAATAGAGGGAGCATAGACATTAACAGTAGGGCCGAGAGAACCGCCGGTTGGTACGACCGTTATAAATCAGACACACGCACCCTCTATTAGCGTTCCTGTCCCTGGCAGCTCCTAAGCTCTAATTTAACGTTAACCGCCTTTCTGCTAATAACGCGTTGACGCTTTATTAACTCTCCGAGCTAATTGCGATAAACGTAATATCAGTACTTGAAAAGGAGATAAAACAAAAGATAAAAAAAAAATATCAATTTTTTAATCATTGTTGTTGTTTAGGCACGGGTTCATCAGTACCAGGTTCAGATCTCAAAGTTACAATTGGAGAACGAGTCGATGCGCGGTCAGTTGCGTGGCTTGGAGGCTGCGTGCGCTGGAGAGGTGCATGCTGCACTGGTAGCACGTTTAGCGACCTTGGAGAGCGAACACGCAGCCCTGGCACGTGACGCCGATGCTCAGCGTCGTCAGTACGAGCGGTGCCTCGACGACGTCGCCAACCAGGTGGTCCGTGCCCTTCTATCTCAAAAGGTTCATCGAAAGCCATACTTTTCATCATTCTTACTCCCCTATTTCACTTCCCTTCTTCCTTTGTACTCCCGTCTATTCATCGAAAATCCGTAGTCCTTTCTTCAACCTGATTAAAGTACTTTATATTCGTTGATTTTTCGTTACAAAAATGTTGACAAAAACAAACCTACGCGTATTAATTATAAATATCGAAGATTTTTTAATTTCATAGATATATATGTAGGAAGGATTTTTTAAAGGAAAAAAAAAAGTTTCGAAATTAATCCTTATCATTTCAAGAATATTAAATAAAAAATTTTGATATCCTAAGATAAGACGCTAAATAGTTGTTACAATGTAGTTCTTTATAAATATGACAAATTTTTATAATATAATGTTTATAAATATTGCGCTAATGCAAATATCAAAACCAACAAAAAATTTTGAAAGACAGATTAACAGAATTACTGCCAATTGAATTGATATAAGAATTAATAAAAAATAGAACATTTCATTCGTGATCATTTCGAGATTATATTATTACAAGTCATCAAACTCATATCAATATCAGCTCTGCAGTATGAAATTAATAAAGCTATGTCGTGCGATTTGAAATTATGAAATAAAGTTGATTGATCGCGAAAATATTTTTTATCGTTAGAAAAAGAAAAAAAAGAAACTCATTGAAACTTCAAAGACAACGAATGTAAAGTCCTATCGATAGTCCAGCTTACTGATACCTGTGCAATTTCTCTCAGGGTTTCAGGGAAGAGATCGGTGCGCTACAAAGGCGCATACGAGAACTCGAAGCTCAAAATCGAGCACTCTCGGGTCTCCTGGCTCAAGCAGCGAGTCCTGGAAGTCCCACTGAACTAATTCAAAGTATACTCGAGGCTGGACCAGCCGCTTTAGTAGCTGCTCTTAGCCTAGATCCATCCTGGGTTCCTCTTTCCAGACCACGCTCCCTTAATCTACAAATACCCGTAATGGCGGCTGCAACAAAATGTCGACGAAACAGACCCACTCTAGGTATTATATTTAAACATTATTATAATATTATCCATTATTATTAATATAAATTAGATTTCAATATTACCTTGAATTTTTTCTTTTCAATGGAATAATATCGATTGAATTCAATCCTAAAAAATATTTAAATATCATATCCGAATTGATTAAGTTTAAAAAAACAAAAAAAAAAAGAAAAAAAAATAGAATTACAAAGAAAATCTTTAAAACGCATTTTTTTAGAGATTATTTCTTATCAATAAAAAAGAAAACAAAAATAATTATATATATACATATATAGGATATATACGTTGTTTAGTGCGCTACATGTTTTATTTAACGTTAGTAAAGAATGAAAATCTGATCTTTCTTATCCTCAAAAATTATTAATTTACATTATTTGCAATTGGATATTATCATTCTTTCTTATTCCAGGTCAGAAACCTTCAACAGGTTCGGGAACAGCGTCAAATGGGACAACAGGTGCCACGGAAGAGGAAGGTAGCGAGAGTCCTGAAAGTGGTAACAGGGATGAAGGTTATTCGACGATGTCGAGTGATGTTCAAGGTGAAGGTGCTCGTCAGGAACCTTCGTCACGTGGATTAGAAGATCTTAAAGAGGCAACCGATGAGACTGAAGGCGACGTTTCTCCGGATGCACGTTTAATAGCACTTGATGCCGGTGATCCAGATGTTCTCTTCCTACCTCTCAATTTAACGCTAGGAATTAATCCACGGCATAGTTATCCACCGAGCAAAGACCTTCTACCCTATCAGCACGTGATGCGCAGCTTCTCGGACAGTCATCTTTGCTTGAAACTCACAGCGACGAGTAATTTCACGCCATACAAATTACCAAGCCCCATGGGATCCTCCTCCCTTCTTCTCGTCGAAGAAGAGGGCTGGGATGCCGAGTACGTACAGCAATGGCTCAGGTTCGTCCATCGAATTCCCCTTTAACCCTTTATACGTTTGCTGCCACAAGCATTACTATTGAAATATCGAATTATTAATCGATTTTCATAACTTAATATCAAATAATTACGTATTGAATGTATTTCACGAATAATTGAAATAATGTAGTTATAATCCAAGTTAAATACTTATTAATCAAAAATTTATGAACGAACTAACTGATTGATTCATAAATAAATTCATTACTAATATCTACACGTTAACAAGGTTATATATTTTAATCTATAAACGACTATAAAAAAAATATTTCGTAACTGATGGTAGAAGTATGGAAAAAAAAAAAAATAAGTAAAAAAAGAGCAAAAAAAAAAAAAAGAAAGGATGAATGATTTTTACATGTAACACGATAACTCTAAAATGTAAAATAACATTTAACATTTAATTTTATTATGAAAAATTCATTTTGGTAGTAAACGTTGTTGAACTTCCTTCCGTCCTTTTCTTTTATTCCATTAATTTACCGAAAGTAGTAATAGAAAATAAAATATCGATATTGATTAAAATTCCGTTCTCTTATCGTATTGTTCAGATTGGACGATAGCAGAAGCGCTCAACAGCATCGAGATTTACTCGAGTTGGAATACGATAGGGCGGAATTGGAAGATTGGAGTTTTTCGTTGTCGACGGAGGACCTCGTTCAAACTGAATCTACAGCGTGGAAAGAATCAAATGCCTGTACCGCTATGCCCGCACTCCCTGCCATCAAAGAACACAATCCTTTGGAACTCGAGGAGGATGCAAACGAATGTCTATGGAATGGTGCCAGCTACCTCGCCGATAGAGCAGGGGGTGAATTGGTACAATTTCTTGATTTCACTCTACAGAGTTAGTCATGGAATTGAAACAGTTTGTGTCTCTTTCTTTTTTTATCACCGAAGATAAAACAAATTTTCAATAGTGTAATAACGTTAATTCATTATGGGTAACTAGAGTGATAGTAATATAAAAAAAAAAAAAAAAAAAAAAAAAAACAATGCAACTGCATTTTCTTTCCTTTTAACGAAGTTACATAATATTACTGTTTTCGTATTAATCTATTTCTCGTTATTTCTCGTAATTTTCTGTCTATAAAAATCTTGGAAGAATAAATACTCCAAGAGATATTTTAAATAAATGATATAGTTTATTGGAACGAACTATATGACATTCCTTATCATTGTAAAATTTAAATTGATGAGCATTGAAAAGTATATGAATATAATACAGAAATATATGGTTCCATTAAAAAAAAAAAAAAAACAAAATAAAAAAGTAATGAAAGAAAAATAAAAAAAGAATCCAATTGCACTTTTTAATATATCTTTGTTATACTTACAATACCATTAAAATTATTCTTTTTATCACCGTTTCAACAATACAATCCTTTTCAATTCCACGACTTAGCCTGTATTATTTTATTAAAGAAACACAAAGCATTAAGAAGCGTATCAATCTATAATAGGTCGCTCTATTGATGGATACGAGGACTGCAGGACCTTGGCCGTATGCTTCGAGCCCTGGTGCCTCATGGAGTAGCGAGGAAGGCGTTTTAGAAAATTCAAGTAAAAGATCGTCGGCAGCTCTCTCCGGTTGTAGCGACGATCCTGACTCACCTTCAATTGGCACCGATTTCACCAGGGACTTTTACAGATTGGTCAAATTCGAAAGTACCAAAAGTCTCGCGAGTACTTCCTCGAGAAGCGGTAAACCACCAACTGACAGGGAACAAGCCCTTCAAAGTGTCCTATCCTTCATAGCCGAACAACAAATGTATTTGGCAGAATTACCGAATAATACTTCGGAACAAAACGATATCCCTGGGCCAACCCATTCGATTGAAGGTAATTATTGAATCAACGGAAAACTGAAAAGTTTGTAAAAACATCTTCAAATTCGTATTTTTATTTTCTACGTGTATATGTATAATGTTATTTTCGTTACATCGAAAATATTTTTCTATAATTTAGAAAGGATTAAAACGATATTAATAATGCGTTATCATTTTCAACTTATCTCAGTTACGTCTTAGTTTTAAGAATTTGTATATGTAAATAATTTTAAGTTATTTTATTTTTATCTTTGTCATTATCAAAAACGTTTTTTTCTCTACGAAAAAAAGAAAAAAATCATTCTGAAATATACGATTAATTTTTAAATTTGTCTAAGTTTCGTCTTAGTTTTAAGAATCCGTATTTTGTAAGTAAGTTTAAGTAATTTATTTATTCTTTTTTTTTTCTTTTTTTTTTTTCTTTTTTCTCTTTGTTATATTACGAAGAAATATTTATTTACGAAAAGAAAAAAAAAATGTGGTTCTCAAATATATGATTATTTTCAACTTTTGTCTATATTTTCATCTTAGCATTAAGTATTAGTATTAATAAACTGTTTAATCGATTAAGTAATAACCATCGTACTATTAAATAATTTTTAACTTTTTGAAATAAACCTTTCAAATGCGAAGGATTACGTTTGAATATATTTTCAGAAAATCCTGGAAATAGAAGCGAATGTGCCGTCGAAGGTTCTTCCATTGGTACGGAAAGATCTCCGTCGTCGCAAGAAAGTGCTAATTCGGAAAATATACTTGAAGTAAACAACGAGGACGATCCGCTCGAACAAATAGCAGTACCTCCTTTGCTAATCGAAGATAGAATGCTTGGTGTTGTAGGGTCTAGTACTTTAGTAGGTGCTGTAGGTTATACAACGGTAGCATCCACCGAATTAGGTGCCGTTCCCGAAGAAGACGAGGAAGCGGCTACTTCTTCGACCCCTAGCACGGTTGTGAGTTCAAGAAACCTTCCATACATACGTTTAACACGTTCACTGTCGGCCGAGTATAAAGAGTGATCCATTTTAATTTATGCCGGCATATATCTTTGATATTATTTGTTATATCGAGAAATTTTTTCAAGACAACAATTTTTACGAATATTTGCAAAAATATTCGCGTGGATTTATTAAAATAAATTCATCCTATATACATATATGTACGTCGATTCTTTGCACTTAAATATCTTACACAAGTAATATAAAGTGTACATACATACGTGATGATCTTCCAAATTTAATTGCGAATAAATTATTTAATTCAATCATACGAGTGAATAATCCTTATAATAAAATGTATTTGTATCGAAAATATCACTTATTTTTTTTTTCTTTTTTCCTTTTTTTATTAATATTCATATGCATACTTTTACATGCAAACATTATATTTTTTTTTAGGTAAATACAGAGTGCAAGGAGAATAAGTTTGATTTATTATGAAGAACATGTAGATCAGTGGATAGTGAACGTGAAAGATTTATTTCTTCAATGTGCATCCCTCTTGAAACTTTCATTTCATTTCGTCAGGTTAGCCCCGCGAGAGCACCACTATTGGTTGAAGGTAGGGACAGATCTTTGAGCTTCCACGAACGAGCAACGTCGAAAGACGTTATCGACGAATTAAATCGAATGATTAGAAAAGGCGAAGATAGTACGGTCAATCAAGATCCTCAGGTAGCGCTCGAAAAATTGGATCTTGCTTGCTGCTGCCCAACTGGTTGGGTTCACGTTGAACGTGACATCGACTTCACAGATCCTAAGGTATACCAATCTCTATCTCCCTTCTTTCTAATACAAATTTAAATAAACACCCATGAAAGATCTTAAAACGAGTAAAAGACAATTTTTCTTTTTTACACGCGTTACGAGTTTTATTGAATTAAAAGAAAAAAGTATTATTTTATCTGAAATATTTGTTACATATTCCTAAACGCCAAGAATAAATTTTTATATATGATGAATTAATATTTATTATTTATTATTTATTATTTATTATATTATTATCGTATTTATTATTATCGTTATATTTTTTATTTTTTTTTGTACTCCTTCTCTAATATTGCTCCGTAGAGCTTAGATAGTATAGTGTTCCTTTAAAAATAGCTAAAAGAAAAAATTCTATGAGTAACATATTTAAAAGAGTTATTTCTTTTCTTTTTTTTTATTTATTTATTTATTTATTTATTTATTTATTTATTTATTTATTTATTATTATTATTAATGATATAAAGATTCTATGTTGTAAAACGAAAAATTGGTTTAGCCTTTTAAAACTCTTCGTGACCTTGACCGTACAATCTATCCACTATTTCCCCTGCCTTAACTCTTTGAAACATTTACTAAATCATACGCGTTTATTTTCTTTCTCTTCAGGCCAGAGCAAACCTTCTAGACGTGATGTTGGCAAGTAGCGAAAGTTCTTCGGCGACCTCGAGCAGCGGTTCAGCTGGTAGTGATTCCGGGGATGAACCACCGGATTACCGACATTTGCACAGGTTACATCGATACCGACGACAAAAAAAAGGTACACTTTTTTCATAAGGTTAACGCGTCTCTCCGTTTCTACTATTCTTTTTTTTTTTTTTTTTTTTTTTTCTTGCATATCGTCTCTCGTAAAACAGTGGTGCGCAAAAAAGTATCTCTTCACTTTTATTTACATTCAAATTTAATTAATGATATCGATAATATATATTATCGATTTATAAATCGATAAATGTCGGAAATATCATTTTTAAAAAGACAGATTAAATTTTTATTTTATTCAAAATTTACAGATACGCCGCGATTGTTGCACGAAAAATTTCTCTTTCTTTTTTTTTTTTTTTTTTCTTTTATCTTTTCTATCTAGTTATATCGAGAGAGAGAGAGAGAGAGAGAGAGAGAGAACACAAAATTAAACAATTCCGAAAGTAGATTGATTTCATTTCCTTGAATTGTATTTTTTCGTCGAAGAAAAAAAAAAGAAAAAGAAAAAGAAAAAAAAATTGTTCCTTGGTCAATGCGACATGCTTTATTCGATTACAAAATTTCATTGAGAATAAAATTTTTCGAATTTGGAAGCTTCTCTCCTTTGAGAAAGTATAGTTGGGATTATAAATAATTTACGCACCACTGTCATAGAGTATAACAAACGCGTAACACCTCCCCTCGCTCGAACGCGAGCACGTGTGTCGTCGATTTATGGAGAAAAAAGAAAAAAAAAAAAAGAAAAAGAAAATAAAAGAAACTAGAAAAAAAAAACAAATTCACTTCGCTTACTCGTTACCGCTCATCTCATTCGATCGCACCTTCACCAAACATAAATAAGTAATAAAGATTTTTATGACAACTTCAAATATCCTTATCTTCTCGTATCAATGAGCAATACTCACTTTCAATGCTTATTAACACTGATCTTCTGGAAGGCTGCGATTTTTCTATTAGAGATGTGCTTAACTATAATATCGATAATTGTGTATAAACAATGAAAACTTATCGATAAAATCTTTTTAATTGAAAATACTTCAAATTTTTAAATAGAATTGTTTTCAATTTTTGATAAATTGAATAACTATAATTATTGATCTTTTTATATGTATCTTCAACATATATTTACTTACAGACACTTAACGCATTTTATATTTATCTGAAATAAATACGCATCGATATATTCAAAAGTTAAATGCATTTAATCAGATTTCTGAGAATATTGTATCAAATTATCGATCACTTGCTCAATATGACTTTATTTTTAGATTAATCATTAAAAGTATCAAAGTTCATCGTGAAAATTCGTTTAATCACAAAAGTGAAATCATATTAATGGAAGAAAAAAAAAAAGAGACATAAGTTTAACGATTGAACATATCTTATGAATTTTAAACAGAGTAAAAAAAAATAATGAAAACGTTAATTCAACAGAATCATTAATTGAACATTCCGATATCTGAATTTTCTAAATAATGTATTTCTTCGATTGATTAGATTTTCACAGATTCAATTTGTTTAACAATTTTTTGATAAATTTTGAAAATAATTTTGTAACAATTTTTTTATCATACTTTTGATTAAAAAAAAAAAAAACATACCGATAAAACTTTAACAATTATGATATATTATTATTAATTATAGATACATCGATAATATCAAAGTCGTATCAATATTTTTCGAACAAGTATCGATAATCGTTAAGCACAGCTTTATTTTCTACTAAATATTATAGAAGCGTCTTTAAGTTTTGAACGTGGCAATACCAATTTGATTTGATTTAACTAAAACGTGCTCACGCTTCGTATGCTTTCGTATGCTCGCTCAAGGAACGTCCTTACAAAATTTTTACAATTTTGTAAAGACGTACGTATACATATATATGCATCATCGGAAAGCAAAACGTGATCGAGATAATATTTTTCCATTCAATTCGAAAGAAATTTTAATGGAATTATCGAAGAATTGATTATGTGAATTCATTATTGTCCATCTCTCTCTTCTTCTCGACTATTTTATTTTAAAGTGGAAAAATTTAAATAAAAATATACGTCTTGATACGTCATCGAACAGATTCGTCTGTTTCATAATAATTGTCATTTCATAAAATTTAAATCTAAATATATTACGTAAAATATAAAATTTTTGTCTACAGTTGAAACAAAAGAAAAAAGGAGAGAGAAAGAGAGAAATAGTCAAAAAAAAAAAAAAAGTTATAAAAATTCAATTAATATTCTTAGAATGAACGAACGCGATTATCCAAATATATAAAATATATCATTTGTTTATTTATTTATTAATAACAAAACGTACATGTACAAAATGTACATTCATCCTCTTCACAAATCAACCTTTCAACATGGTTTTCATTGGGAAAAATATAAATTTGTTCATTATTGAGCAACAATACGTTAACATCGATCCGTTTATCTTCTCCGTTTGATATCATTTGCAAAAGAATAAATAAATAAAAACAATAAAAATAAAAAAAAAGCTTTTACAAATGGTCACACATTCTTATATATATATATATATATATATATATATATATATATATATATATGTGTATATATGTATATGTATACGGTCCGCATACACGAATTAACACAATCGCTAGTAGCTCTCGCTGTACATAGCTTTTTTTCCATATTTTCTGTTCAGATGGTAGCTCCTACGCGGTGTGCTTTGATTGTCACAAGAAAAGCTACGTAGTTCGGCTTAGTGACGAACAATTTCTATAATCGTCTTACCAGTCGGAAAGGAATATGTTTCATCGTGGCAACTTTTATTCGATCCAGCGTACGGAACTATACGGAATTGTACGATATATAATATATAGTCTTACCTCTCATTGGCTCTTACTAACATACTTATTAACCAGAAGACGAGCGTAACGAGAAAGATACATACGCGAAAGAGATTAACCTTTACGCAATTCCACAATTCTTTCCAAATTTTCTTTCCAAATTTTTCCTATATAAATACATCCAATTGTTTTTTCTACATTTTCATAGAAATAATAATAAATATAATAACTATACGTATATTCATTATTAGCGAACGACACTAACCCAATCTAAACTGATTGCACTTATTCTTTCAAAAGAATTTTGTCCGAATATTTCATAAAATGATCTCATTAGAATAATAAACATAAAGGATAAAATGTCATAGTCATTAATATCTATTTATAAATGTTCTCCATAATGTGTGTATATTTTAATAAAACATTTTTATCGTTATTTATACATATCATACATCGATCGTTCGTTATATATTAAAAAAACAATTCGTACTTTCATTTATCATCGATTAATAATTACCAACTATCATTCGGCTTTGAAAACTATCGAAATATATCGTGACAATATTTTTAGTTTTGGAATTGCGTCAAGGATCATAAGCGATATAATCTAATTTCTCTCTTACGATGGATGAACTTAATTAAACTTATCGTCATATCCTTAGATGATAATATAACTACATGTATTGTAAAGTGATACAAGTCGAATCGTCCTAAACGTTAACGAGATTAATGAACTCTATATAAACGAAATCGTAAAAGAGAAATTATTAAGCGTAACGTGGGATGTAATCGAAGAAAAAAAGAATTAAAAACAAGTATAAAAAAAAAAAAAGAAAAAAAAAGAAAAAAAAAGAAAAAAAAAAGAACAAAAGAAAAGATAAAAGGGACGCGCGAAGAAGGGTGAGAGAAAAGGATAAAAAGAATAGTAAAAAAAGAAACTAAAAAGAGAGGGGAAAGGAGAGGTAATATGCAAAACGAATAAAAAAATAAAGCAAAAAAATGAAAAGAAAAAAGAAAAAGAGTGCTAAGCCGAGCTACTCTATGTTCCGCTAGAGCCGGTATAGGAAGAGAGAAAGAGAGCGAGGGAGAGAGAGAGAGAGAACGCGCGCGCGCGAGAGAGAGAGAGAGAGAGAGAGAGAGAAAGAGAGAGAGAGAAAACGCGAAAAGAGAGCCGAAGAGTGAAGTGTCTGAGGCATGTTGACCCGCTGCGCTTGGTTTCTCAGCATCAGCGGCACAGGCACAACGCGTCCTAAGACCTTCCACTTGGGGAACTTCGAGGCCGTCCATAATCGACCGCGGGGAGGACTTTTTCGTGAGGTATGGCGAAAAGGAGCGTGAGGCCGTGGCATCCTTTGATTTTCTCGACGAGATGGTCCCGTCGTCCTCAGCTTGCTCGGACGTCGCTTCCGAGCACGGTTCCGACAACAAAATGGATGCCATCGATCAGGATCACAACAAAATCCTCACCTCGAGTACCCAGACGACAACGACAGCTACGACGATGACAATGACAATGACGATGACCATGACGAGGATGACGACAACGATGACGACTACCGCTACTACTACTACTACTACTACTACGAATCCTCTTGAAATCGACGATATAACACGACCTACCGAACAACAACATTCACTTTAGAAACAGATACGATTTTTTCACTTTTCTATACGCTTTATGACGCGAGAAAACGAGAGAGGTGTCGCATAATTTTATCAGATTTTCATTTAAAACTTGCGCGCCTCGCATCGTGCCTAGTCCAACAAGTTGCTGGGATACAGAGAGGAATGAAAGGAAAAGAACGATAGGACCAACCTACGTATGATGTGTATTATGTATTTGTGTATGTATTATGTATGTATGTATGAATTTATGTATGTACGTATATACGTACGTATGTATGTATGAATGTATGTATGCATGATGTGTGTATGCATGTATGTATGTATGCATGTATGTATGTACGAATATTCTTTCGAATTGGTTCCGCGCTCTTTTTTTTAAGAGACAAAAAACAAAACGAAACACGATTTCTGTGTTTTATTTGTTGTAAAAAGTTATCCGAACTAATTCCCTCGTCATCATTTACATATGTATGTATGTAACTGAAATCGTCGCGTCCACCTGCGTACGAATAATTTCTTTTCGTTCGCAAAAAGAGGGTGGAAAAAGGTAATGGTGGCGGGAGGGACGAGCGAAAGGATAAAAAAGATAAAAGGATATTAGGGGAAAAAAAATGAAGAGAAGAAAAAAAAAAAGAAAGAAAACGAAAAAGAAAAAATCAATATATGTGAAATAATACACGTATAAACGTACCTATTAGAAGCGTTTAGAAAACGCGTTGATAAGGAAATACGGTAGGATATCTCCCGATAGGTTTAAACTACGTCGCTGGTATTATTATTAACGCCAACTAAGTCGGCATATTTGATGGGATTTCTCTTCGAGAAATAAAATAATTCAAGCGACGAAAGTAGAAATTTCCAACGATACGTATATGTGTGTACGATAATCAATAGGAATAAGAAAACGAAAATCAAAGTTTCTATCGATAATAAGAAAACGAGTCCTTGTAATTGTAGTCGCCGTTCCAAGTAAGTACCTACAAATCGTTCAAACGATTTACAAAGTTCGATTTGAAATATATACCTACGATACGATTTACGAACGCGAGTTACTACTACGGACTGCTGCTCGTAAGAGAACCATTAGAGGAGCACTGTTGTTGTGTGGTAGAGAACATTTCTTTTTTTCTCTTTAAGGAAAACATTTCTAATGATCGACATATAAAATTAACTGCGCGTGTCCTCTTCATATCAATCTTCTTCTTCTTCTTCTTCTTCTTCTTCTTCTTCTTTTCTTAAATATGGCCACGAAGAGTTGCTCATTTCTTAGATTATATAACGATGTTAAAATCAATTATTATACCATCGAAGTATATAAATACAATAGAACCATTTCAAGGCCATACCTATAATCATGAAAAAAGGTAAATAAAATATTCATTTTCTTTGTCTTTTATCTATTTCCTTTTCTTCTTCTTCTTCTTCTTCTTCTTCTTCTTCTTCTTCTTCTTCTTCTTCTTCTTCTTCTTCTTCTTCTTATTTTTTCTTTTTCGAAATCTTTCAATGAAACATCAAAATCTAAAATATATATATATATATATATATATATATATACATATATATATATAATTATTGTTTATTTATATATTTAATATTTAAAATAAACGTTAGATAAACGATAATGAACAACTCATATATAGAATTTTTGCTTTAAAAATATATGCCAGATACCATTGACATCCATTTTAACGTAAAAAACTCATTGGTCAATTATATTCTATTGGACAAAGACAATCAGTGTGTCTCTTTGTCTTTTAAAATTTCACAATTTTAACGATAGAAAAACAGCAGTCCATTCTATACGTCGATCATATTTATTATGAGAACACGTTCGGCGATGTATTACGATTGTGATGAATTAACAAAAAAAACAAAAAAAAAACAAAAAAGAAAAAAAAAAAAAAGAAAAAAAAAGAAAAAAGAAAAAAAGAACAAAAAAAAGAAAAAAAAGGAAAAGAAAAATAGAAAAAAAAAAAAATAAATAATCAAGAACCCATCTTGCAGCGTCCTTATCTTTCTATACGGTAAAAAAAGAAAAAAAAAAAAGGAAGAAGAAGAATAGTCTTTACTCTTTTAATTCGTCAATCTTCTCTGGAAAATTTGAACCAGAAGTGGACGCGTTTTTGTCGCTATATATCCCCTCGTTTTACGATCGATCATCAAAACACGTTCGGTTCTTTATCGCTCGATCTCTTAAACGAGAGATTGCGAAAAGATAAAACCTGTACAGTTTGTTTCCGAACGTTGTGTAACATAAGAATAGATTTGACAGAATTAGTGGGATTAGTGCTTTGTTCCCGGATTATCAGAGATTAGATGTAGCTGAATAAAGATTGTGTCTTTATAAAAATACGAAAAGAACGAAACTATAAGAACGCTTATAGATCATTGGAAAGAGAGAGAGAGAGAGAGAGAAAGAGAAAGAAGAGAAACAATTAATAAAGTCAAGCATTTGGTCAAATTACTAGGAAATAATATCGTTAGTACGTACGACATAATTAAATTAACGAGTCCATAGAAAATCAAGATATTTTACACGTAGATACATCGAATACGAACGTCACTTGGTATTTTGAATAAATGGGAGAAAGAGAGAAAACAAAACGAAATAAAACTAAAGAAAAAAAAAAAAAAAAAAGAAAAAAAAGGATAAAACAAATGACAAAAAAAGGCAAAAAAAAAAGTGAAAGAAGAAGAAGACTGCATGGCTATAAAGTTTTTGTCTTTTCTTTCTCTTTAATTCGATCCAAATGAAAACGCTAATGATAGAGATTCGTTTCAACAATTACTCGACTTTGGGAGAAAAATTTAAATAAAGCATTAGATTAAACTTTCTCATGTATATACATAATGGCGGTGATCGCGCGTGGCTGTCGTCTGAAAATATTCAGGCTAACGATTTTTTTCGATTGTGTAAAAAATATTATTCCACGAAAAGTAAGAAACGCGATATATGCTCGCCGTCACAACTAACTATTTAACAGATTTAGGACGAAGATATAACTTATGACATTTGAGTTGTTAATGCTATAGACGGAAGATAAATATGTATGTATGTATATCGTCGTTGCGCGCAAAACTAAAAATCCACATTTTTCATAGTCCAGTATGCGCAACAATGTAAGGGAAAACAACAACAAAAAAAAAAAAAGAAAAAAAAAGAAAAAAAAAAGAAGAAAAAAAAAAAGAAAACGCGAGAGAACTTTTGTCCTGCAGTCTAGAGGAGTAATCATTTTTCGGATATAGTTGTAAGATATTTGTAAACTCTGTCCGTTACTGTCATTACGGAGAGAAGATAGGAATGAGAGTGAGAGAGAGAGAGAGAGAGAGAGAGAGAGAGAGAGAGAGAGAGAGAGAGAGAGAGAGAGAGAGGAATAGAATATATGCGCATGCGCATATCTGTATGTGCGTGTTTGAGAGAGAAAGAGAGAGAGAGAGAGAAAAAGTGTGAAGCGAGGGAGGCAATGAATGCAAGCCCGATTTTACGTTGTAAATAGTAATGTATTATAGTACAACGGATGTAAGTTATCCTCCCTTAATCTTAATAAATTATGACAATATAAGAACATGATATACAATTTACTAATTTGAGTGCATATTTTTTCCTTAACTATGCTGATTGAAAAAAAAAAAAAAAAAAAAAAAGAGTAAGTTCGACAGGAAAATTCCGATTTAAGATTATTTTTATTTTTGTGCGTACAGTATAGTTTGCTCAACAAATCATAGATCAAATGTTCATTGTAGAATAAGATAATACTAAATCTCTATATAAATTCTTTTATATTATACGTAAATATACATATATTTCTATCTCCGCTGTCCGTTAACGAAGGAATAACGATAATAAACATTTCTTATGAATTAATTGGCTTTTATATAAAATTAGGTACGTTACGTGTCTCTATCCTTTACATTACAAAAGTCCACAGATATCGTTTATCGACTTACATAATTTACTTTCTTTTAACGCAATTTGTCCTTGTCAAATTCTTTTTTCTAAAGTGAAAATACTATTTTCCAAGCAACAAAATACTATTTTAATATAAATAAATATTATTATGAAAGAACTATTTTTCAAGCAACAAAAAAGAAGGGAAAAAGAAAAATAAAAGAAAAGAAAAGAAAAAACAAAAAAGATGTACTTCTCTTTAAATTCTATAAATTTGTAAAATTGAGAATATCAAATTTTGCCCGTACTTCGATTCATTGAAAGGAAAGATTATCACTAGAGATAATTTTATCGTTAATTTGTTTATGACATAGAAAAAAAAAAAAAAAGAAAGAAAGAAAGGAAAAACACTAAACAGGGATATAATACTCTTAGATAGTCGACACTCTTATACTCTGTAACCTCTTCTTTCATAATTCTTTATAGACTGTGCCAAACACAGTGCGAATATAATACCGATCAACTGAAAACAAAAAAATAAGAAATCAATAAGGTTTCAAAGGTATACACTAAAGAATGATTTCGAAATTTGTCGAAGAATAAAATGAAAAAAAAAAAAAGGAAAAGGAAAAAGAACGAAAAAATTGATAATCGATAACTTACCTCCACTGCAGCTATACCAATAGCAATACCTCCCAATATTTTTCCAGCATGGACTAGGAAATTTTTCAACTCGGAGGCACATCCGGATTGGTAACTCTTTATTAGTTCACACTGTGAAAATTTCGACTCATTGCAGCAACTCCAAGGTATAGTCTTATTACTGAAAGATTCGAAATCAGTGGGCGAATTGATACCACAACATTCCAACTAGAAAGAAAAATTGAAATAAATTATGATAAATTTTAAAATTTTCGAAAGAATAGAAAAAAGAGTATTATACTTGTAAGTGAATATAATGGAAATCATAATATGTATATATGTAACAATTAGTTGTGTTTCAATAATAACAAATAGGTATTTATAGAAAAATAAAAACAGATATATGTCAGTCCAATATGTACAAGTTCGTATATATAATTAAAATGTTATGTATACGATTAAATGAGTATTATACTTACATTACTCTGAATAATGTCTACAATCTCTTGCTGCGTAGGAGAATCCCAATAATGTTTGAATACTTCTGAGTAGGTAGTCTTAACATTGAGATTAGATTCCCTGAAGACTACGAACGCATATATTGCTATGGCAACTTGTACTATAAATATCGTTAACAGGAACGATGCAAACTGAAAACAATATTTATCACGTCTTATTAAAATCCGTTAAGATATATTTGATCTAAAATATCGAGAAAAACAAATTAAATACTCACAGTTATCGTCATGCAATGGCTCTCACGTATCGCACCGCAACATCCGAAGAATGCGATGACAAAAATGATGCTACCAACGACGATGAATGTCAGCGAAGGGACAGTCACATTATTTTCAATAGCTTCTTTGTAATGATTAAAGTTTATTTGCAT
Source organism: Vespa mandarinia (assembly GCF_050613455.1). Lineage (NCBI taxonomy): Eukaryota > Metazoa > Arthropoda > Insecta > Hymenoptera > Vespidae > Vespa > Vespa mandarinia. The sequence goes on along the minus strand of NC_140817.1, from coordinate 6,141,933 downwards.
GAGAATACCAATTACAAGAATAGCTAGGCCGCATAACTGAAACAACAAATTTTATTCTTTCAGTTTATGAAATAAATTCAGATATATATATATATATATATATATATATATATATATATATAATAAATATAATAAAAATTATAAAAATAAATATAAAAAAAACTTGTGTGTATAAATAAATCAATTTAATATAGAAAAAATAATAAATATTCGATTTATCGATATTATTATTTAACTGTTATAAAATAAAATAATATATTAGAGATAGACGTCAGACGAAAAACCATTGATCAATAAATTCAAAATTCAACATCAAATATTGATTTTTTTCTTTTCCTGAATTATGAGGTCACCTGGCTTACGTGATAACGCTAAATTTTTTTCTAGAACTCTTGAGTCACCTCTGACGTTACGTTACATTTAATTAATAAATATAAATAAGTGGAAAATGGTATTGTTTTCATAGTACATATTTACGTGAATACACGTGAAACATCCAAACAAATAAAATTAAGTAATTGGCCGAGAACAAGGTAGAAAAATAATTACAAGGAAATTGTTTTTACAATTAAAAAGATATCATAAAATTAATAAAAATTGCTCAAAAATTCAATGTAAACGATTTTATTTTGAAAATCTACGATTTTTAGAATGAACGAATTTATTGAAAGGATCTAATGTCAAATAAAAAAAAAAAAAAAAAAAAAAGAAAAAAAAGAAAAAAAAGAAAAAAAAGCAACGTCAATACAACAATGTTTTCCAATAAATCGATAGAAACCTATCTATTGCGATAAAATTGCAAAGTTATTTTGTGATATATTGCCGCATTGAATTATCAAAAAAAAAATACAAAAAAATAAAAAAAAAATAAAAAAATAAAAAGTAAAAAAATAAAAAAAAATAAAAATAAAAAAGAAAAAAAAAGAAAAGGCAACATCGTTGGAAACTTTTCATGCAATCATATTGTACTAACGTTCTAACCTACATGTATCTCGTGTGGAATAATTTACGTCGAGATTATCGCAGGTGTATGAACGCAAGGGCGACTTATTTGTCCTTGAAATGTAACAAAAGTGTTTCTTCAGTATTTCTAAGCCCATAGTCGATCGTTCGCGGCATATGTATCTCGAACATATTTAAGTTTTATAAAACTATGACGACTTTGAAAGAAATCACGTAACGATCCGGAATCACGTAACGATCCGTCAATATCCAATCAACACACTTTAATATTATAGGTAGTATAAATAGTATAAATAATATGTATATATATATATATATATATATATATATATATATTCGTTTATAATTAATGAATAGTGTTAAGATGTTTATATCGTATATCATAGATCGTATGTATAAATCGATAAATGATTAAAACATACATATATATGTGTGTATTTTTAATTTTCATGTTGTAAGCATTGCTGATAGCAATAAAAGCGAAGTCGTTATAAAGCGTCATACGTAAATACTTATCTTCTGTAGGAGAGGCGATAACATGGTACAAAAATATCAAAGAGAAAGGAAACTGATGATATCATATTTCTTCGAAATTCATTTCTATAACAATTCTGATTTCCAGCAAACCAGGAAGGCCACTCGAATTCGTACGTTTAATAACAAATCTCTTAGAGAATAGGAAACGATGATGTCATACATTTTTTTTTCTTTCCTTTTCTTTTTCCTTTTCTCTTTTTTTATATAGAGATACAAATAGATTTATTTCTTTTTTATTTCATAAATTATATATATTATTTTACACATATAGAGAGAGAAATTTAATCCTTTAAATGTAAGAATTTTGATTTTCATTGAGTTGTCGCGGGGGGGGGAGAGAGAGAGAGAGAGAGAGAGAGAGAGAGAGAGAGAGAGAGAGAGAGAGAGAGAGAGAGAGAGAGAGAGAGAGAGAGAGAGGGAAGACAGGCAAGTTTAAAAATTATTCGTTTGATAACAATCATTTTATTCTTCATATTGTTATCTACGTTTCTTAAAGCCTACGCAAATTATTATCTAATTATCTTTCATTTCAAACTTCCTTTCGTGACAATTCATCGCGATGTTAGTAACTAACTACATGTAAAACTATTTCTGTTCTATTCAACTTTATAAAGCAACGGAAAAGAATAGATAAAGATAAGAGAATGACACGTAACAACATTGAATTCGCGTTAATTCTTTAATACTATATATATATATATATATATATATATATATATATATATGATATTATATATATAATTATTATTATTATTATTATTATTATTATTATTATTATTATTATTATTATTATTATTATTATTATTATTACGTTGTTTTAAAATCATGACAACAAATTCACATTAAGTTGAACCGTTAAAAAGTATGAACTGTTTAAAAGTCTATAATAAATATTTGAGAAAAAATGTATAATAAATATTTGATCGATTCAATTTGTAAAGTTTGAACCGGAGATTATGATATGAAAGTCTAGCAATTAGAAAAGAAAAAAAGAAAGAAAGAAAAAAAGAAAAAAAGAAAAAAAGAAAAAAGAAAAAAGAAAAAAAAAGAAAGAAAAAAAAAAGAATATTTTTAACGTAGCTAAGTTACGTTATATCTTGTTATCAATGTATTTCTTTACTTTCTGTTCGATTAGATATACTACGTTTTGTCGTAGATAATCTCCATATATGATCATAACCAGTAAAAATTTCTATGCCGTAGAGATTGTAAAATACAATCCATTTCTGTTAAATCCATATTATACATAATACGTTAAATATATACCTAACCTTACATTTATTTTGTTTAAGAATACATTTTGAAAGACATATATACGTACCGAGAATATGAAGTTAAATATAAAAAGAAGATATTTTATTAATCCCAAACCGCAACCCATCTTGTAATTTTTCTTCTTTCCTTTTTCTTTTTTCTTTTTTCTTTTCTCTTTTCTTTTCTTTTCTTTTTTTTCTCTCTTTTTTTTCCTTTCTTTCTTCCCCTTTTCGAATTCAAGCAACAAAAATAAATCACTTCACTGGAAGTGTTTACGCGAATAAGAAACTGCGTTCAACAGGTTATTCCGGGTTGCCGAAGACGCGCAATAAGAAGTATCAAACACGACGATAGAAATTCAACTGAACGATCGTTACCGCTATTCTGTGGTCTTCTTGTGAACATTTACGTACCAGCTTATCCCCACCCCTCGTTGTTCATCCCATCTACTCTAGTCCATCCTCCCTCCCTTTTTCTCTCTTTCTCACCCTCTCTCTCTCACTCTCTCTTTCTCTCTCTCTCTTTCTCTCTGCATGACTCACGCTGTTGTTCAACTCAACGCGCATTGAATCGAGAGTTATCTGCAACTTGTATTATTTTCTTATCCCCAGAATTCTTACAATTTTAATGCACAATATCGTGAAATTATTTTCTTCGTTGATTTTTCTTTTTTTTGTTTTATTATTTTTTTTTTATTTTCTTTTTGTCTTAAAAACCATTTATTCAATTGCCTCGATCGATTTTATCGATCTATGGAATAGAAACTTAATAATCTAATAACAAAGAGATCGATATGCTGCCGATATAAAATATGATTGATCGATATTTTTCCATATAATTAACTCGATATTCTAATATTATGAAAAATTAAATAATAATAATAATAATAATAATAATAATAATAATAATAATAATAATAATAAAATCATTTGTATATCATATCAGATAGATATTTCAACGAAATCATTTATCTAAATCTTTTAAGATCATACATTAGATACGAAAGTTCCTGACCAAAGATACATTACAAATGGATATATTACTACATTTAATTTCTTCGTCATTTTTAAAACAGTGACGTGCAAATCGTGTAATAAAATTTTCATTAATTTAATGCAAGACATATATCATGTCGTTTCAATTTAAATCAGACGCAACCCAGACGTATTATCAAACCTATGTTATGTTTGCACATAATTATAGATTTTGTAATGAGATAAATGGAATGTGGAAGAAACGAACGATGTTCTTTATCTTTCCTTTGTTCTTTTTTTTTTTATTATTATTATTATTATTATTGTTTTTCATTATAATTTTTGTACGATTATATCCAATATTTTATTATTACAAGAATATCATTGTCGTGATACGTTTATAAATATAATAAAAATCTATTTTCTCTAATCTATCATTTTATCTTATAACAATGAAAATATGTAAGAAACATTTCATTCATGATATAAACAAGATAAGAGATTACGCTGATTTTTTAAAAATTATGTTTTATTTCACGAATGTCTCCTTACTTATTTTCGTCATCGGGACATATCGTAATGAATCATACTCTATTCATGATATCTTATCGTCGAAAATCTAATCGCATTGACAAAATCTTAAATGATTCAACTTGAATGTTCCAAATGATCGAACTTATAAAAATTCGATTGAATAATTAAATTATCCAATGGATTTGGTTCTGGATACGGACAATGGCTGATTCAAAAGTTTTTTATTATTATCCGGATGATATACCACTTGTGAGGATATTCTGCGAGTCAATGCATCCTGCCTTCTTTTTTCTATTCTATTCGTAGAAGCTTTCATGTAACAGGTTGTACATATTATCAGACAAATCTGGGAAAAAAAAAAGATTAATAAATTCGTTAAATAATATATTACAATCTAATACTAACAGACTGATAATAAACAGATAATAAACAGATAAATATTTTTTATTCACCTCCAATACTAATTTACCGAGACTAAGTAGAAACACGTGTAATAAAATCGATTTTGTTCGACTTATCATTACATGGTGACAACCTCTGCCGTATATAGAAGTACAAGCTGATTTATCGTTATTTGGCTTTAGTGATGATGTTACATCGCAACAAGACCAAGGAACCGAATTTATTCCTCGATAATCGATAGGTCCGTCTATTCCGCAACAACGAAACTAAAACAATAAAAATCTCAATGGATATTAACTATGTACGTACTTATATTATCGATATGAAATTATCCTATACAAAAATATACAATTGATTTTTTAATAAACACAGAAATAAAAAAAAAATTCATTAGGATGCATATGCATTTATTACCTTGTATTTTTAAGAAACTTCATAATTTATAATAATATATAGAAATTTACGACTATGTAATTCTAATAATTAAAAACTATCATATTAATTAATAAGAGAAACACAGATGCCATTAAAAACGTATTTAAAAATGGAAAACATTTTATCGTCATTCGTTTGCTATAATAGATAATTCGCAAACATAAAACAAATTACTTAACATTATTAACTGTTATTGGATATACCAAGCTCAAACACAATAAACATATTTGGCATCCAACGAATAATGATTTAAAGCAAACATACAATATAGACATATGTAGTTAAAGACGGATTAGAATGAGACCCGAAGTACATTCATCAAAAACTAAAACATTATAATTGTTCTATTTATTTTTAATTACGAATTAAAGAAATCGCAATCCGTACAACGAAGGAACAATCAATCAATCCATTCCTTTTTTTTTTCTTTTTCCAAACATAATCCAATAGTCTTGCCGAATTGCGAATCGAGAAAATAATCAAATTACTAAAATCAAAGCTATAAAAAAAGGGGCGAAATAGCATTCAATTAAAAGATTTATTGGATCAATCGTCGGAAGCTAGAATCCACCAAATCGTAAATGCCATCACTCAAGGATATATATATATATATATATATATATATATGTTCAACGAGATGAGTCAGGAGACATAAATAAATACACATCATTGGGACGTGATCAGGTCAGGAGCGTATACATAACCTTCAAATACTTAAAAGGCCTTCGCACGCATATATATCGACGTAAATAGTAAGACATAAAAATTTCATCATTATAAAACTTTTTATTGATACGATTTTTCATCTTGCAATTAATTGACTTTGATTAATGGATTTCCTTACGGCTTACAATGTATTACATATTGCGTCTTACATAAATGCGTGCGTAAAGAATTTAAAAGTTTTTGTATAGGAGATCGAACCAAGCCCTAACAATGACCCACATAAATTCGCTCCTGAATTCAACAATTAACTATCCAGCCAATAGCTGGAGTCCCTTGCATTTGTCACGTGCATAGAATGTGATTTAATTTCATTTATCGTTTTGACTAGAGATTAGATTTTTTGATTCGTCTCGTTAAACGAATTACAAAATTCATTGTAATCTAAGATTTATCAAGTATCTTAAATATCAATTAGTATAAACTCGATTGTGAATATTCTTAATGCTAATAATAAATTATAATATTCAGTAGAAAAAGAGTTTAATCAGATCTTTCAGATTTTAAGATCGTCCCGCCTTTGATTTTAAGGCTGTTAACCCAATGTCGCATGAGACGCGTGTGACATCAGCGACGAATGTGAAAAAAAATGAACTAAAAGTGCGTTAAGAGAATCCTGTTCTTTCTTTCATTGTTATATCGGTATGTATGATTAGATGTAAGTACGTTATGCCCCTCATGCTATCGCCGCCAATAAATTAAAATTACTGAGCTGACAAAGAGACATCAGACAACATATGATTGCCAATATTAATAAAACAGCTGGTACGAAGTCAATATGTATTCAGTAAGAGAAACGAAACGTGCGTTTCTACAATAGATAGACGTTGAATGCTTTTCTCATACAAGACGTTACGTGGATTATTTATTTATTTTTCTTTTTTGCATCTGTTTAAGACAATTCATTATATAATTAAAATGATTATGATATTGTTTACAAAAGAACTAATAGATATATTTATATCGTATAATATTAATAGTATTATTAATTTAATCAATAATATTAATTTTCCATAATATTATTGATAATTAATATCATAAAAGAAAATAATAGATATATTTACGTCCCGTTAAAAAAAAAAAAGAAAAAGTATTGTGATTCTTTGTCCTTCGTTTATCTTGTTATATAACTTAACAATCCCTAATAAAAAGATAATAGTAGATAGTAGTAGATTCGTAATATTATTTAACATTACATCATAAGTTATCGGTGATAATTATGTATTCACGGAGAGATAACATGAATAATAGTGACCATTTCCCCTACTGTATTATATGTTGTAATCATGATTCTGTATATATATATATATACATATATATTTACATATATATTTATATTTATATTTATATATATATATATATATATATATATATATATATATGCAAGATGTGAGTTTATGTGAAAGAAAGAAAAAGGACAAACCTTAAAGGGAAAATTATTGCCAAGGTTTAGTGAAAGTCTAGATAATTAATTGTAAGAGAACGAGTTCTGTGGCCTTGAAAACAGTAAAAACCTTTGAAACTTTTTTCAAGGATTCAAGGAGGAAAATGGACCATCAAGCTGAAACACGATTATATATATATATATATATATATATATATATATATATATATATATATATATATTATTTTACAGATTCGACCAGGATAATAATAAATTTTAATGTTCGTATATATAAAGAATCGAATAACAGGTATCGATAATAGAGTTAAAGATAACAAACAATATAAAAATACAATTGTCTTCAAAATGGTGTAAAAGAAATAATGCGCAAGAGGATTAAAGAAAATTATTCGTTAGCTTTGAAAGAAATACGAAGTAATAAAAAAAAATCCTTGATTATTAAAATCTAACGAAAAATTGCTACCATGAGAATTCAAGGCGAAAAATTAGTTTTTTTTTTTTTTTTTTTTTTTTTTTTTTTTTTTTTTTACTAGTTTTCTTTCAATTTATGAAGACGTACAGTGGCGCTACTTTGCGTCCGTGTCAAACAGTCGAAGCTCTTTTTCCCATTATGCACCTACACGGAATCTTTTGCTTTATATGTGAGAGGTCGACTTCTCGAAAGAAAAGAAGCCTAACATGATCTATAGTTCTCTGGTGTAGCATAAAGATTCTTTTTTTATCCGTTTGCACCATAAGGGTTTACACCATGAATTCTCATAGTCCAAGTTTTTGTTAGATTTTAATGATCAAGGATCTACGCAAAAAATAAAGCTTTCCTGTGCGAAATTATTATCTTACCAGATTTTTAAAAATTGTTATTTTCTTGAACTCTTGATCAGGAAAATCAAATGAAAATTGTAACTATCAGAATTCATTAGAATTAAAAATTTGCAAACGTATAGAAATAGAGAACATCGCTTAAATTGTCAAATAGTATAAAGCGTTATACTATTAATTGTAAATGTGTTTCTTAAAACGGAAGCACCGATAATGCACATGCGCCAGTCGAATTACATATTCTTGGCGTTACCAACAAAAACCAATAACATTTATTAATATAAAACTAAATATTAAGATCATCGGTAATAAAATAATTAATAATGTTTCAGATATATGTTGAAATAATATTATTAAAATATTTTTACCTTCGTTTGTATGTGCTCCCATAAAGGTTGATTTTTTTCATCTGTAAATATTTTGTCAAGATGAGCAGCCGGAAGAAAATCTATTTGTTCGTGTCTGACAACAGTCCATATTCCGGCACTCATTTCGAATAAGGAAATAATCACCAAACTTGTAACAAACTAAAAATGAAACGTTAACAATTTAATTAGAAGAAAATCTAAAATCAATATTTATATATTTATATATTAATTTTATTACTAATATTGATTGTCCCTTTTGCGTAAAATCGAGAAAATGCCAGGACAACCAACCAACGGCACATGTGAAGATACCCAAAACCAAGAGAACAATGGATGGACCATAAACATTTTCAGGAGTGAGTTGTTCATATTCGTTTAATTGATATAAAAAAAATCCTGCGAAGGCGGATGTTATTATTCCTGATATCTGTAAACAATAACCGGATATGAAACTTTGATTAAAATAAAAATATGATTTTAATGTGAAAAAGATAAATTTCAAGAAAATATATTTATACGTTGAAGAGTATCATTTGATTATTATTGAAACTATTTATTATCGATAAAATATATTTTCTCGATTATATAATAAAACTTCAGTGATATCAATTATATACTATGTACGTATAGATATATTTCTCTAGCATTAGATAAAACTCAATGTGAAAGAACATAGAAATAAAAAAAAAACAAAAAAAAAAAAAAGAAAATGAAAACAAATTCATTTAGACAAAGATTATCAGAGTGATTCAAAGAATTGGATAATTTCCAACATCGCAAGATAACTCGGCAAAATTTAGAACGAAGAACGTGTATTAATAAAATAACAGAAGAAAAAAAAAGATCGAGCAACATTATGAGAGATAAGGATTGATAAATCTTAAAAAGAGATAAAAAATACAAAGTTAGAACTAACAAGTATCTTAACGATTCCATCATCTTGTTACTATCAAAGAAAAGAATACATATATAAAAATTGATTAAAAAATTGATCGAACGATCGATCAATCGATCAATCGATCAATCGATCAATCGATTAATATTAAAGGACGATAATCGTATTTATCGTTTTACTCAGAACATCTATGATAACTAAATAATATTTTATGGATAATTAATATCGTATATAATTTATGGAAAAAAGAATATTTCTTCGTTAGAAATAAGCTTTTCAATAATATTGACAACAAACGAATGACAATTATTCATCTCAACTATTTCGATGACCTTGCTTTTTTTTTAATTCTTTTTTCTTTTCTCTTTTCTTTAGCCGCATTTATCTTGCGATATTATTTTTCAACAGTATTACGTATATATATATATATAGGCCATGAAAAATATTCGAATAAAAGATTAAAGAATAAAAGGAATAATAGAATATCGATAAGATCACATCGGATATAGAAAGATGACATTGTTAAATTTTCAAAAGTAAATAATTAAAAAAGTTCGAAGAAGAAGAAGAAGAAGAAGAAGAAGAAAAGCGAGCTAAGAGGGAGCATAACAACACTTACGCCAAGAACGATAGTACCGGCGATTAGAAGATATCGCAAGCAGCCGAGTGCTCGTGCCATTTCACCATTTCACGTTTATAAATATACGCGCGGTAGAGACGAAAAGAGATCGAGATTGAGCGCGCGCGCGCGCGCGCGCGATACACATACACGTAAATACGCGCGTGCGGAAAGAAAAAGAGAGAGTGAGAAAGAGAGAGAAAGAGAAAGAAAGAAAGAGAAAGAAAGAAGAGAGAAAGAGAGAGAGAGAGAGAAAGAAAGAGAGAGAATTACTTATGCATGTGCCGCCGTTAACTTTATCCGAACTCACCGTCGTTATCGCGAGGGCGACACGATCACAAAAGAAACGTTTTCTAGAAGCGCGCGTCTTTCGATCGTTCGAAAGTCTGATCAGTTTTAACAAATCGAGCGCTAACGTTGAATCTCTTATCTCTAAAGTCACCTCCTCTTTCAAATTTTTATATTATGTATCGTTGCGATTTAACTTGAACTTTGATTATTTTGATGTTTAAATTTCGCGCGTAATACAATATTTATTCGTAAAATTATCGAATATTTATCGATTGGTATAACGAGTTTAAGAAAGTTAAATCGACGTGCATACACGACGATGTCTCATTTAACTGTAATACTAAATATCTAGAACAAAACTTCGCGTTACTATAGCAAAGGCACAGGTGTTTAGGGTTTGACCCTCTCAACCCTTCTCGTTACGCTATGACCACCAACACCATTCGATCAATATGCAAGGTGTCCCATTTGAATTTATCACTTTCATAACTATACCTTATTTTTTTTTTTTCTTTTTTTTTTTTTCTTGATGTTTCACTTGCAAGAAAAATAGAAAATGTTTGAGTATCAATTGGAATATTTTTTTCTATATAGTCATGTAATCTTTAATATCCTAAAAATAAATAATCTATCCTGGATAAAAGATCTTTTTTATATTATTTTTCTTTGAATCGATACAATTTCATCCAGAAATATCATTTTTTTTTTCGTATTATCGAAGAACGAAATAGAAATATTTTTAAATAAATTAGAAAAATAAAATCGAATTTAATCGTAGATCCATTAAGATCAATTCGTTCTACATACGTCCTGATATTAAAAAAAAAAAAAATAAAAAAAATTGACAATAATACAATGATCGTTCGAAACTACCTGCAATTATTAGATTTTTTTCTTGGAAAACGAATTGGTTTTTCCGATTAATGTACAATGACGTAAAATTATCAGAAAGATATCTTCAAGGTAAGAGTAATACATTAACATTGCGTGTTTCATCAAGACGCAGGCGTCCATTCGACGCGACGCTATTGATTCGAATGCGCAACAACGAAAGCAACCTACTCCTAAAATGATTTCGTTTCATTAGTGAGACTCGAGGGAGTCTAGTCGAAACATTTCTATTGACGAATATCTACTTATGTTAAAAAAAGAAAACGTAAAGAAATAAGAGTCCAAAAGTTTTAAGTGAAAAAGTTCGAGAATTCAAAGGTAATAAAAAAGAAAAAGAAAGGAAAAAAAACAAAAAAAGAAAAAAAAAGGAAAAGGTAGAAAATATGATAGGTCCCAATGTGTCTTTGTGACTAACCGTTCCGGAAGGTGGTGGTACATCCTCCACATCAACGCAAGGTGCAACTTTACGAACACCTTCCGAACACGAGCGACTGAACACGGAACTCGCGACGCTGTGTAAGGTAAAACTAATTTGCCAATTTAGATTTCTTTTGTATATCGTTTTTTTTCTTTTTTTTTATTTTTATTATTTCTTTTCCTTTTCACCTACTTTTTTTTTTTTTTTTTTTTTTTTTATAAGGAATTATGAAATTTATTAGAGAAATACGTACAGGTGTATCCTGTGAGCCCTGTAACAGGGCCTGGTGCGGCAAGATCCGTATGGGAATTAAGTCCCGATCCCGACATGGTCGGGCATCTACCCAGCAACCTGCTTTCGGGCAGCACACATCAGAATCAAAATTCTGATAAAAGTACTGAACGAAGGGATAGTAATGGACCGGATGATAATATATATGCCGAAGCAACGCCAGGCCAAAGTCCAAGCGATGAAACTAAACAAATTTTTGATCTTCTTAGAGCAAGGTTATAGCGTACGAATTTATCATTAATTATTTATTATTAAAAATATTATTATCTAATGACAAACGATCGTTGTATCTTTGAAAGATATTTTTTTTTTTTTTTTTTTTTTATCGAAATGATCACATTCATTAAAGGATTTTACTAAATCGTATTGCAGTGAGATTGAAGCGGTCGAGGAGTTGGTAGAGAAAAATGGATTGAGCATATTAAATGCCCGAGACGAGTGGGGATATACACCTGCTCATTGGGCTGCTTTGGATGGTAATATTGAAGTACGTGAAATAATATATTGTCCTTGAGCGTATTATATATTCTGAAAAAGATTCAATATAAACGATAATGTTACAGGTGATGAGATATCTTATAGAACGAAGCGGACCCATTGATCATTCTTGTCTTGGAACGCAAGGCCCCAGGCCTATACATTGGGCATGTCGAAAAGGACATAGTGCTATAGTCCAATTATTATTGAAGGTTTACATATGCGACTAATGAAAGACGATAATATTCGAAGATGTTTTCTTCTAACGGTTAACTTACGTTTAGGCCGGAGTTGCCGTCAATGCTGCCGACTTTAAAGGTCTAACTCCTCTCATGACAGCCTGTATGTTTGGAAAATTTGCTACAGCTGCCTTTCTTCTTGGATCTGGTGCAATGGGCCATTTGACGGATATCAATGGAGATACCGCACTTCATTGGGCCGCTTACAAAGGACATGCAGAGTTGATCAGACTGTTGATTTACAGCGGCGTTGATTTGCAGAAACCCGATTACTTTGGATCTACTCCTCTTCATTTAGCTTGTCTATCGGGAAATATTAGTTGCGTTAAGATATTGTGCGAAAAGAGCAAAATCGAATTGGAGCCTCGAGATAAAAATGGTAAAACTCCGTTGCAACTAGCAAAGAGTCATCGTCATTCTGAAATCGTACGCATATTACAAGCCGAACAAAAACGCAGAGCTAGATGGATTCCACCTATCAATGAACTCTGGTTCGGGTCTTTTTTCTTTTTTCATTTTGATCTCTATCTAATGTTTCCTAATAAAATGAAAGCTCAATAATATTTTCATCAATGACGTTTTGATAGGGCTTTGCTATTTGGAGGAGCTGGTAATAGTAAAGGACCATTGCTATTGTTTATGATATCAGTTTTACTTTGGGGCTATCCTATGTATTTACTTAAATGTATTCCATTGACTTGGAACCTTTTGCGAGGAAGTCATTATTGTTTTATTTATTGGAATATCGTTATGTGGATATCATGGATAGTAGCAAATAGAAGAGATCCTGGTTATGTACCACAAAATAGTGAAACTTATTATAGAGCTATAAAGCAGGTAATATTAATCGAAATTTCAAATATTGAAGAAATTGAAAATCTTCATTAACATGATTTAATGCGATTCTTTTCTTTTTTTTTAGATACCATATTTTGATAAATGGAAAAAAAGAAATATTTTATTATCGCGTTTGTGTCATAGCTGCAGATGTTTCAGGCCATTAAGAGCCAAACATTGTAGGATTTGCAACAGATGTGTAACCTGTTTTGATCATCATTGCCCTTTCATATATAATTGTGTTGGATTGAGAAACAGGTGAGTTAATTTATATTGTAACAAATGCTTTTCTATTTATCTTACCACATCGAAATATATCTGTTGCAGAATGTGGTTTTTCTTATTTGTAATGTGTGTGGCTATAAATTGTTCATTTACGTTGTATTTTGCGTGCTATTGTATGGCTATTGAAGGTATCCAATTGTTATATGTTTTGGGTGTATTGGAAGCATTAGTCTTTTGTGGCCTTGGATGGATACTAACGTGCACTTCGGTAATTACAATATAAATCTTTCATTGTTATAATATCTTTTCATATCAATTTGAAAATTTTATGTATTTTATATTATTTAGTTTAGACTCAAAAAATGATTTTATTTTTTAATACAGGTACTCCATGCTTGTATGAATCTAACAACTAACGAAATGTTTAATTATAAGAGATATCCTTATTTAAGAGATAAGAAAGGTAGATATCTAAATCCATTTAGCAGAGGTCCTGTGCTTAATTTCATTGAATTCTTCGTTTGTCCTCCTGATCATCGAATAAATGATCCTCAGCATTATCAAATTCTAACTGAAGATGTTATGTAATATAAATGTCATTTGTAAACTATACTTTGTATACAACTTGACAGATTTAATTATTTGATCCAAAATCTCTGCTGCCTTTTTGAACTTTTGACATAATCACATTCAATAATACGCCATTTATAATACATGTTCATATTAATAAATTTTTCTTTATTGCATCAATTTAAAAATCTGTTCGACGCTCCTTAATAAATAATTCTTTAAATACAATTGTATAGTTTATTATATATATATATATATATATATATATATATATATATATATATATATACATATATTATATATATATATATGTATACTTGTGATCATAAATATATTTATTACAAAATAGTATCAAGTATTTGTATAATAAAATCTAAGAAATAGCTCACGATTAATGTAATACAGAAAAAAGTATTCATCTTAGTCATTAATTTCTATTAAAAAGTTTAAAAAGGCCTCTATATAATTTTTAGCAAAGCAATAGCCTATTATACGTATAATATGTAATATACAGGGTATATCATTTTAATTTGCATAATGAAATAGTACTGTAAATAATAGTTATATAGACCTACGCTTTACTTTAACATACAAATATTTTATTATATAAAATAAAACGATCACCCTGTATATTACAAATTTATATAAATATACGTGTATAAAATTCTATAAAAAACGGTAATAATATTTTTGGCATCCCGTTATAAAAGTAGACATATGAATAAAAGCATTAATAAAAATATTAAACATAATATAATTAAATATATAAAAACTATTACTTACGTTAAATTACATCAATTTCACTACTGGCAGTTATTTGGCATGCACAATTAATATATCGTATTAATAGAATGTATATTAAATATCAATTGCACATATTACTTTAATTCGTAACAGAAGTCATAATTTGGTGGGGGTTCAGGAATTGGCGGTGGATCTTGAGGTATGTCAATTCCTTCAGCATCCAAAAGTCTTAATTTAATATCCATAGATAATAAAGTTTCTAGATCATTTTCAGCTTCTTTGCTGGTCATCCTATTATCTATGAAAAACAATAACAAGATTTGTTTAATATTAAGTAATATATGTACCATTAGATTGTTAAATAATATTCAAATTTCAATCTACCAAGTAAAGCATTAATGCCATCAGTCCAATAATCAAAAACTTGTTCATCAGGAGCAACAAAATCTAGACTGGAAACTTCAACAGAATCCAATATTAAGGAAAATGCTAATTGATGCGTCGTTTTTCTTCTTTGTAAATCTTTCATATGAGGACAGTCTCTTCCAGTTATTAAACCTCGAATCTCAACAACAGCCAATTTTGTAGGTAGTTCATCTATCGATGGTACTGACTTTTCATCGCAATCCCCATAATGTAATACTTTATGATTAGGTGATAAACGCACATACCAAAATTTATCCTTTATTCTCTAGAAATTTAAAAACAAATTAGGTTTACTAATTTAATTATTATATTTGAATATGGTCAATTTCGAATAAAGATCATTTACCTGTCCTCTGGCGCTATATTTCATAAATCTAGTTCCTTCTACTAAAAATCCAAGACGTTGTTGTTGAATTAACTCTAATATTTCAGGTGTAATTTGTTCTCTGAGCTCAACAATCGGTCTTGCGTGACTTTCCCATTCCTCGCGACTAGTCCTTTCTTGCTGCCAAAGATTAGTGATCATTGAATACGTCAATTGTTGTAATTTGCTTTTAAATTTGTCTAATCCTGTTGGTTTGCACTGAAGTGCTCTTGTTATTTGCTCTCTTACAACAGAAAATACTTTTACAAAATCTTCGATAGTCGCTCTCATTTCTTTCCATGTTTTATTCAATAAAACTATACAAACGCAATAAAATTCCTCAAATGGATGATCGTGTGTGAAGAACATAGGATGATACGATTGTCCTTGTTCACTAGGTGCTTCTCCAATACGTAACACCTTATTGAAAAAGTATGATTTGAGTAAAAAGTATATATTGTTATAAAATAAAAATAACAAATATCAATATTTTTACAAATATGTATTTTCTTATATACCTCGCATAATAATTTTACAAGTTCAACACTTGTCCTGCCAAATGGACATTCGTGTTCATCCGCTCGGCAAGAATTTTCTAAGACAACCTTTGTATAATTTTCCGTATGATTACGAGCAAAATATACCATACAATCGAGCGCTAGCATACCGGGTGGAGTTTCCGTAAAGTCAAGAGCAGGATTAATATCATATTTGAAACCTAATTTTTTATAATCCTTAGCATATAAACCTTGCTTGCGTGCTGTTACATCTGTTCCAATACCACCTTCTGTGTCAAATGCAATTCGTCTAAGTTCTTTTATTTTATCATGTGCATCTTGATCTTGTGGATCCATTTTAGTCATCATTCTCTGTTCTAAGAGACTTAAAATTTGTGTTTGTAGAACATATAATTGATGCGCCATTTCTGTACCAACCTGAAACAATAATTAGAATACTAATAGATTACCATTTGAAATTCAATTAGATTGACATATAATTTTACATATAAAAAACATATAATTTTAATATATAAAATGTCAGTACATCGTACCTGTCCACTTGATTTAATTATATTGGAAAGAAAAACATTTCGGACTTGTTTTGACTGCAATGTAGCAGAGACAGCTCTTCGTTTGGATGTGTCAGCTTTGAGAAATAAAGCGTTAATCAAAGCAATAGCATTTTGCTGTATTTGTGGACTTGTACTTTGCAAATGCATTACCAAATTAGGAAAGGTAACTTCTTTTTCAACTTGAGCATATTTGCCTGATGAATTTAAAACAATATTTTCTAAAATACTAAGTGCTGCTTCAATTATATTGGTATCTAGAGATACAGATTGATTATTCACATAGCTCGCTACTTTATTAATAAATGGTATCTCCAAAATATCCCAAGATACAATCCCATGATCCATCAATTCTACAAAGGACTGAAGAGAATATGCTAAACCTTTACGCATTCCACCCTCAACCTATACATATATATACAAAAAGAATAATAAGCATATTTTTTTTTAAATTATTATTTATATTAGTAAAGAGTTATTGCAATTGAAATACCTGAGAAATAATAAGACCCAATCCTTGCTTATTGATAAATTCTAATGCAAATGTCATATCTGTACTTAAAGAACTTAATTTATGTAATGCTGTTACATTTTCCTCTGGTGTGCCACTATTCAGTTTTGTCAATATATCAGTAGCTATTTTAGAAGGAGAAAATTCCAATCTCAGAATACTACCATTCTTTACTTCATTACGATTTTTTTCTGTAATATAATTTTGATTATTATTTTCAGAAAATTGTAATGAATATAATTCTGAATCAGAAAGACCCCATCCATTACACAGCTCCTACGAAAAAAAAAAAATAATTAGGTAAATTAATATTTGAATATTATAAGTTATTCAAATGTTTCTTATTAATGAATAAAATTATTGATTCATTAAAATAATTTTTTACTTATTTAACGATACATACATTTTATAAATTGCATTAAGACTTTATTTACCTGAATAATACCAGTTAATGGCTGTTTCTGATTAAATTCAATTAGCTGTGGTACTTGGTCTGTCATCTGAACAGCGATTTTCACAATATTGGAATCTTTTTGGACCGGCATTTTCTCATATAAATTGAACAGCTAAATATAATCAACAATCATGTAAATTATATTTAATGCATTCATTAAGTGTCAATTTATATTTTGTATCATTAATCATGCGACTTTTGCATGACTCGTGTTATAAAAGTGACAACTGTCATTCAAAAATGCTTTTTCAATTACTGATATATCTTTGGAAAATATTCGTCGTAAAGATTATGTCATCATAAAATTATCGCAAGTTCTACATCACTAAATGATTTCTCGTATAAAAACAAATTCACATACGTAACATTTTGTTTCATTTTAATTTTGGGCGGTAGCCATTTTATTTACGAGAGAGACAGAGAGAAAGAGAGAGAGAGAGAGAGAGTATAAACTGCAATAATAAAATATAACAATTAATTATTACCAGTAAATCTAAAAGAAAATTAAATTATAAAAATTTACTTTCTTACATGATATCGAATAGTTTAGACACAAGTTTTTATTATTTAAATGTTCATATAGTAAACAAACAAGGTATTGTTTAATATGTATATCTAGTATATATCCCGTATTTATCAAGAAAATTGGAAATATGGTGACATGCAGCGATATTAAAACTTACATAGAGGAAGCTTGTGTGATTGATAGTAACACAAGCGCTATCTAGCGACAGATATTGAATAACTTTACTCATTTATCTTTTTTCTTATCTTACACATCTACTTATTCCAAGTTTATAAAATATGTTTTGTATTCAGTTTCACTAAAAAGTACTGGAATTGTTGGAAGAAACAGTACATGTCATTATCTTTTACGTATATATAATCATTACAGAAGAAATAAAAAAAATTATTTTAATTATTAAACATAAAGCTTTATCATCTTTATATTGTACTATTAATTTTACATAAAGTTTATAGAAAAAAATCCAATTGATACTTGCACTTACTAAAGAAAAGAGACACACGCTCATACAGGCATTCTTACTTAAATAATTGTAATATATACAGATCTTTTTAATTAATTAAGCCTAATATAGATTAAATTGTAATCAACAGATACATTTGTATAAATTGACATTATTTTTTATCCTAATTTACATTAAACTAAAGCTTCCAATCCCATGGTATACATAATACACCATCGCTCATAACAGAGTAATAATGTGTTACCCAAAGCATTATACCGTCCAATAAGGGAGCTAATGGTTTTTTGTGCATGAGCAATCGTTCACAGCATTGTATCATCAAATCTGGTGTAATGCTATCATCTTTGTTAAGACTAATCAAGCCTAACTCTTTAATAACCTTTTGATGAAGTTCTCGTTCTACATGTTTTATACTATAAAAAAATTATGTGTTAATAATCTAGAGAATTAATTCATTATTTTTATCTATATATCATATATATATAATATATATATATTGTATTACAAATAAAAAAGAAAAATGTTTTTTCTTACTTGTTATAATGATGCAATCTCTTGGTAGCTTCGCTTAAATTTTCTGTAATAAAACTGACCAGCAAAAGACTTGGACAAGAGGATGGTACAATAAACTGTCCAGTTGGGGAAAGCATTAAAGGACCTGCTTCACTAAAAATATGAAGCAACTATTATGTTAACTATTTTTTTGTATTAAGAATTTGTATTCATAATATAGTATTACTAACGCTTCTATTACTATCTCATATGCAGACAAATTTGCTGGCCAAACATCTGGATAATGTCTCTTTCCTCGATAATCGGATAGTGTAGTCGTAAGTTGTCGTAGTTGACGTTCATACTGACCAGCCATTACTTTAGGCATGAATTTCCTGCACATATAGAGTACCCTGAGCCTTACCGTCACTCAATAAATGTGATGTATTACGCACCGTCTTCCCACTTTAATATCAAGAAGGACCGTGGATATCGCCTTTTCAAAAGCTGGCAATCTTTGCAATATAGTATCATACTTCTGTACATTTTTGATCAGCTATCAAAAACAAATATTATTGTAATAATGAATTATTATATATATGGTATAAGAAAAAAAACAATTCTTACATCAAGCCAATTATGCCTCACTTCGCCAGAGCTTAGCATCACACTTCCTTCTAAATTTATTCCAGTGTCATTGGCAAATATTAATGTCCTGTCTTTCAAAATTTCCATTGGTTCTGGATGATGTTCTGCTAATGCTTGAAAAGCTAATAAACAACCTCTATAATGAGCAATATTCCAACCACAATCCCATATAATATTTTTTAGACCTAAGTCCAAACATAATGCTTTAACCAATTTTTTCACCTCTTCTCTTACTGATTTACATGCTTCTAACTTTACATGTACTTCATTTATGTGTTTTTCAAGATATGCTCTAATTAAAATTAGATATATATATATATTATTAATTAATGCCCAATATAATTTATTGCATATTAAATGATATTTATAAATTATTTCTTACTTCAGTGTATCTGGTTCAATATTTAATTTTCTTTTCATAATGATCGAAGCATAAATAGGATCATTTTCTAATTCAGAAAAATCTATCTTTTCTCCTGAACTATATTTGCTTTGCCAATATTTTGAGTTATATGATGACTGAAACTGTGTATTCGATGATTTCTCTTCTATTTTATCCACAAATGTTGTAGGCAAATCACATGTCTGTAGGATAGAACGAATTGTTTTCCTTAAATCTTTTTCATTAAGTTGTATTTTAACTAATGTAAATTTCCCAGCCTTCAGATCTTTTTCATCTTTTGAACGTAAGTAAAATGGCAATATTGTAGGTCTTATAGGTCTTTGCTGCTGAAGAGTTTCTAAAATCGAGCTTAGCTGTTTCAAAGAATTTTCATTTACAGTCTAAAGTAAAAAAAGAAAAATCTAATTAATATAAATGAAAGCCCATGAAAATATTATATAGAATTTGTTACAATATAATGAACAATTAGAATAGCATATGAAATTTATAAAATTGTTTATATTCAATTGTCTGTAGATGTGAATGGTACAAAAAAAAATAATATCTATTGTTCTCTATTTACCCTTTGTGTGGGATACTGCCCAAAAAGATCAGGATGAACAGTAAAATAAAAAGGTCTAAGTGCAGTGGATACTTCACCCATACTTAAAGCTCTCACTGCATCTGTCCTACAGAAACTATTAACAAAATTTATGTATTAATTTGTCAATGATCTTCTACAACTTATATTTCAAAAATTAATCTTTTGATCATATTACCATCTTGCTAATTTGCAATACATATTTTTAATTTAATCACCGCCGTGACGTTATACAATTCATCTCTCAATAGAATTTACCAACTAAAGCGGAATTATTATTGTCATCACTGGTTGCATACATAAAAAAGAACTTGCCAAGCGCATTGTACTTTAATTCCGCGCGTGCGCGTTAGAGCGTTGCGTACATAATATACAGAAATGGTGTACATGCATATACGGATTAAATATCACGTGCTATGCACGTTTTCGCCCACATTCAACGGATGTAAAATAAAAAATATAAGAAACAAATGCCAAGGTTAAAGAAGAGGATCATAATATGTATATGTATACATATAACTAGGGTCTCGCGCCATCTTATTGGTTTTAAAATGGAACATCCAACCGCTATAAGCATCCATGTTTGATAGCGAATAAAAATTTTAATTTCATAAGATATTTTGCAATTCATATAATATCTATGGATGTTTGTAAAATAACCTATCGTTGAACTTAACAATCGATATGATATATTTTATAGTAAGTTCAATATTAAATCTGATTACTATTTTTCGATCGCATCATATGCGATTTAGCGACAAATATGGACAAAATATGAACTACAAGAGCTTAACATTAAGCTCCTATTGCATCGGTGTATAAGCTTGTTTGGTTATGTTAATTTGACGCTTAACATATCATACTTCTCTGATGATAAATTACTTTATATTTTTTATTTTGCATTAAATTTACATATACAGCTAAAGCTTATTTAAGCAGGAATTAATTCGATATTAATTACGATGAAATGCATATCATAAAAAAATTGATAAGCGTTACACCTAAACTAAAATCGTATATTGAGATACATAGCTGTATCGTTACTATCATTTACTCGTATGATAAACAGAAATTTATTTTTACTAATATTTTTTGTTATTTTTTCTTTTTTTTTCTTTTTTTTTTTTTTTTATAAAAAAATCGCACTATAAAGTAATATTTTTTGAAGAATAGTTTATTCATAAAAATAAAGCTTTTCTAAAAATTCAAAAAAGCAGGATTCGTGTTTAAACCTTCTTCTTTAAAATAAGATCTTATTTTTCAAAATCGTTCAAATATTACATTTGTATTCATTGTAAAACATTCCAAAACCAAGAGTAATGAACAGTTAATAGTGAACAAAAGTTTGAATTTCATTAAAATGTGTAATTCATATGATATTTGTAGATATTTGTAAAGTAACCCATTATTGGATTCTTTGATCGATGTGATATATTTTATAGTAATTTCAACTTTAATTATTAAGGTTTTTATATCATGATATAAACAATCATATCAGTAGTAATAATAATAGATACGATCTATATGTACTTATGTTAGATAATTAAAAATAAAAATTATTATTGCGAGATTATACAGCATTACCTAAATAGTACATATCGATTAAATAAATTTAAATACAAAATATTAATTTAATTTGTAATATTTTCCATGATCATTTAGGTATTTGTATTATTTTTCATGCATTTCAATAATCTAACATATTTAAACGATCTTAAGTCACAAATCATTATATTTATTTGTATACACGATTTAGAGAGGATTACAAACCATGATAGCAATAAATCAATTGAAGAAACTACAATTTTTCTTAATTGGAAGCATGAAACACATATTACCTTTTTGGTAGAGGTTAATTGTGTTAATTTCATTCTAACATCTTTTATAATTTTCAATTAATATAAATCGTGCCTCAATCGATAAATATGTGCTCCTAATTTATGATAGGAAGATTACTGAATAATACTTTTTGTCACTTTTTTAAAAACAGACTAGTTAAATAACTGAACGTGTGTACCATGATAAATATTTGATATATTAATTTGCAGGAATTCCTTAATAATAGTAACATGTAGCGCCATAATCCTTATTTAGGTCCTGTTGAAAATGGATCATAACAATGAGTATCGATGTCACAGTCTGTTTGAGAGCACATCATTAGAGCTTTAAGAATTCAACTACAAAGTTCTCTATTTGCTATATTTTGAAATATTTTTTCGCTACTATTTTCATTGCTCAGTTTACAAATAATGAATAATGAATAATAGATCTCTGCTTTCATAATTTATACTTTCTTTATGAAAAGTATTATAATTGTAATTGCAAAGAAAAAAGAATCCTAATTTTATTTGATTTTTACAGTAATTTGTTTTAACAATGTTTAACGACACTTTGTAATATGCTCCAGGTATATCTCCTGTCTAAGTTACTAAATTCGGCACATTGTTCTAGTTTTAGTAGCATCTTGAAAACTCTGTAGGCACATTCTTAATTTAACATTGAAAATGTACGTCCTTTGATACATACAATAATAGCTTATAAATTATCATATTTTTCGAATAGATATTTTTACATTACAATACAACTGCGAATAGTATAATCTTATGTATATATTATACGCACTTACTTGCGTACATAGTCGAAATGCAACATTAAATATATATATATATGTATATTTATATATATACACATATATATATGTATATATATATATATATAAAACATACACATATCGAATTAATTGTGAAGCACAAATTATATAGAGAAAGGTTCTTTGTTATTGGATTAATATTACATCTCGACCATGGAATTATTATAAGTAGTTAAACGTAATATTTGCCAGATATCATGGCCTGTGAACACTTGGGTAGTTTGGAAATTTGCTGAGCATCAAATTGTTACTCCTGCTTATATTTTGTATTATATAATTTATCTATGAATATGTCTATAGTCAATATTGCATTAATTAACACAAAAATAAGAAAAGTAAAAGTTTAAGGTAACTTGTACCATTGATGTTCCTTTGTAATTAAAAAACACTATAAGTGTAAAACATAGGAACAAATATAAAATTCTTAATTTTTTTTAGATATTTCAATTGTGCAGTAATATGGTTGCTATGGCAGCATGCTTATGTAGTAAATTGCTATTTTTGGAACAATTAATTGCATTTTGAAAAAATTGCTAAAGATAATTCACTATATTTCATAAGTTTCTATTAGTAAATATTATTATGTCGTGTGAGCAAAATATTCATATATATTGCAATTTTTTGTAGGAACTTTAAACTGTAAAAATGCAATTCCATTGCTTCATTGCATAAATGCGTCTAATTTCAACTATTGTTTAGGCAAAATATACTCATCGTTGCTCCCATAGAAACATTATTGCTGCTAAAATTAATTTTATAAATAATCAATGTGCTGCTAAAATTAATTTTATAAATAAAGTATTAGCGTGAAAAAAAAAGATTAAAGCAACAGAGCGGTTGATGGCAGCATTAAGATTTTCGTTGTCTTACATTTGTCTATCGTAAACAATATCTACAAAATTAGCATAATATTTTCGGTCATATTAAATACTCAATCGTATCTATGTGTACATATACATACACGTCAATGAACGGACATGTATACATAAATATATTGGGTTGGCAATTAAGTGGTTGCGGTTTTTGTCGTTTCCTTCTTGTTTGAAATCCGGCAATCATTTAGTTGCCAACCCAATACTATTAACGTGAATCGCAAAAGAGAAAATGTATAAATGTAAATACAAAATGTAAATTCCCATTATATTTACTAACAAAATATTAATTCAAGATCAACCTGTTAATCGAGGAGATTCTCGATCAATGAACGTAAATGTATGAAATTTATTTCGATTACAAGTAAAATAATGCGGATGAAGACAGAAAATATTTTTTTAAATTAATGAATCGTAAAATAAAAAATTAGATGTATATTCTTTTAATAGTAGTGAGTAAATCAAAAAAATTATTTATTCTTGTATCACGAGAAATGTGAAATAACCTCATTCTCCACGGTTAACAGGTTATTAATTTTCCTGTATTATAGACCAGATGTAAGTATTATTTTCAGTGATACCAGCAACCGCTTACACACACATCGCTTCTTTCAGAACGTAATATTAGTTAATAAATTCGTAATAGATACATTTGATTAAAAAAAAATTAGCTAAACATAACTGCTGGATATCCTCTGAAGCAGTTAAGATCAGACCCATCCTATGCTATTCTCTTTCTGTACGCTTATAAAATCCCTCCCTGAGACACGAGGATTAGGTCGCGGATATTCAGCAGTTAGGCCAAAATGCTAAGCATAATTTTACTATTTAAGAAATGAGAGTTAGCCTATTTCTATCATTTCTGTGTCTTCCACATTATTATGTCCTACACCATTGTGCCTATAAATTAAGTGATAAACATATTTAATTACTTTGATTGTAGTTAAAATTGATTCTCATATTTCTTAAATTATTACAATTTTATATTATGTATATAAAGTAGTAAAAAAGGATTTACCTATGATTTTGCAAATGCGAATTATGCAAATGGAAATGTGTATTTCTTGGTGAGAAACCACGGGTATTGCCTTTGCGAGGACTTCTAGCATTTATAACTCTTGGTTGTGAATACATATCTTCCAATATACTTGGTGCTACATACGTAAAACCCTACAAGAGAACAAATAAAAAAGAAATTAATAAAAGAAAAATTATAAAATAATTGAAAGTTTTTAATTACCTGAAGTGAGATTTAGTAAATGTTATAAGATTTATAAAAGAGATTTTTTTGAACAAAAAACTTACTTGAAAGACTCTATTGGCTGATTCACTCAAAGTATATTCTGCAGGCGAATCTATAGGAGCAGAAGTTGTAAATCTCTTGTCAAATTGAGATACATCATCTTCGCTTGCTAATATTGGCCTAAATGGAGGCTCCAATTTTCGGGATATAACATCGTTCCAATTTATATGCTTAAAAAACTGATGATTTTTTATTTGTTCTGCATCCGATGGTGCAGAGCCTAACCTTTGTGCGACTTGTCTCTATATCAAAAGTTAGAAATTATTTGTATATTATTAAATTATTGAAAATTAATTTAATAAAACGATACTAAAAAAAAAAAAAGAATAAATAAAGTAATGAAGTGTCTATCAACCTTCAGCAGCTTTCTAATTAAATCTCTAGCATCAGGTGTTAAATACTGAGGGAGATTTAATTTGCCACGTAGAATTTTTTCTATAGTCTTTTTCCTATTAGCAGATGTAAATGGAGGCTGAAAATAAAAGTAACACAATTTACAAAAACTCAGTAAACATAGAAATATAATATCTATCTATAGAATATCCATATAATATCTAACTTATAGAAATACATACAGATCCTGTAAGCATGTCATACATCAAAGTACCAAGACTCCACCAATCTACTGCTTTTCCATGTCCACTTCTCATTAAAATTTCAGGAGCCCTAGAAAAGGAACTCAATGTTAAAAAAATAACATTTCTTTCCCAATTAGATAATATTAATTTCCAAATAGATAATATTATTATAATAAAAAAGAAACTACACGTTCTTACATGTATTCTATAGTACCACAAAACGTATGTGTAACTGTTCCATCCTGTATATGTTCTTTACATAAACCAAAATCAGTTAATTTAATATGACCTTCTGCATCTAACAAAATGTTTTCTGGTTTCAAATCTCTGTAAAGCAAATTACAATATAATTAATAATATGTTTATTAAAACAGTATTAACATAGAATATGTAATCATTAATGTTATAAATATATAATACCTATAAATAATTCCTTGTAAATGAAGATGTTGCAAAGCCAATATTATCTCTGATAAATAAAAACTGTAATAAAAGTATATACATTATAAATTCAAAACTGTTTTTAATTAACAATGTAGAAACAAGCAATAACATATACTTGTATAATCTCCTACCATGCAGTATCTTCTAAAAATATTCCTTCGTCATTTAAATGTCGAAAAAGTTCACCACCACACATATATTCTAAGATCAAATATAATTTACCCCCCGTTTGGAAAGCATACATAAGATCTACAATGAATGGATGCTGCAAGAAAAATTATGTTAAATACGAATTATGTAAAAATATATTAACAAATGTAAATCTTACCTTTACTGCTTCTAAAATATTTCGCTCAGCTTTTGTATGAGCAGTATCTTTCTGATTTCTTATAATAGATGCCTTATGTAATACCTAATGTATAAATAAAATAACAAAATTTTATAGTATTGAAAATTTATCACAAAATAGAACAATACAGAGAAGTATGCCATTTTCATAAAAAATATGTAGTTTTATTATTTAAAAAAAAAAAAATATATATATATATACATACATATATATATATATATATATATATATATATATATATATATATATATATATATAAAGAGAGAGAGAGAGATAGAGAGAGAGAGAGAAAATAGTGGGTGAGGCCAACATACCTCACCCAAAGAACTCTCCCCATAAAGTAATGCAGATGTATTTCTAAGGGAGAGTAGCCGAATGATTATGGGGGTTTTAGTGAGTAAGAAATCCATATTACCCTATTACTCATTAATTAACCAGGATGTTTTTTTAAAGATCTTTTCCACATTATAAAAAACAAAAAAGCATATATATATATAAACACAAATAAATTCGTTATATATAAATATATAAAAGATAACTTATTTTTTTTTATGCAACATTTATTAAAGTAATAAAAATGTATAATTTGTTATTAACTCTCTTATTATAATAGCACATATATTAACTATATATGTTACAAACAAAGCAATGTTTCAACTTACCTTCATAGCAAATATTGTACCACTGTCATTTCCTGTTATTTTACGTACTTGAAAGACCTTTCCATATCCACCTTTTCCAATAACTTTGCAAAGTTCAAAATCTTGTGGTCCAGCTCTTTCCCTTCCACGATTAACATTTTGTTCAGATATAGCAACTGTTTCTACGCCATCCGATCTGTTAAAATATCATTGTTATTATGTTAGTATATTAAATCGACTTACAAACTAAAAGTAAAGATCTACTCACTCAATTATCTCATTCACATTCGGATTAGCATCATAGTCTTCCTATAAAAATGTGACAATTTGATTGAAATAATAAGAAGTATGGAATGATAAAAAGAAAATATTGAGATTTGTGAATGGACAAGCAGGAAAGTTACCTCGCCAATCTCGATAACATCATCGTCGGACTCGTCCCTATTCACTGTATCCACGTCGTGTAATTCGATATCGAATACCGCAGCCATTCTGGACGCGATTGCTTTATATCAAAAGACGTCCGCAGGCTGAA
The DNA here is from genome assembly GCF_050613455.1 of Vespa mandarinia. Lineage (NCBI taxonomy): Eukaryota > Metazoa > Arthropoda > Insecta > Hymenoptera > Vespidae > Vespa > Vespa mandarinia. Next base: position 6,113,714 of record NC_140817.1, on the reverse strand, counting down.
GAAAATGTGAATCGTTTCGATGCAGCGTGCAGTATCTGAGAAATATTGTTGCACCTTAAATTGCAGAAACCTTGAATTACTACTACCACCTTCCTTGCACAAACTGCTCTGTCGCAGAGCATACCAAACACCCTCACTTCATCAATTCGTTGATTGGTTAAACGTCTTTGTCATCGGTTATCATCGAGTGGGAGAAAACATATTTTTGACCAATCAACGCGCACATTTAGAGTCTTGTTTGGTCTCACTACGAATCGTCTGACGTGATTGCTTTTCGCGCTGTTGCCGGTTTTACTATCCATACATGATCTTTAACGCGGTACGTTCAAATAACATGATTATTATCATGAAATTGATCTTTGTTCCACGAAACAATGAAAGAATTAGGAAAATTTTAATTATATATGTTCTAATTCGAATCATATTCAAGTTACTATACATTAAGATACGATGATTTAGATAAAGGATAAATGAACTTGAAATTCTATCGTTATAGTTATTTCTACGCAATGTTTTTCTTTTATATTATTATTCGAGCCGAAAGAAAAGTAAAAGTTTATTATATTTAATTATTTACTTTCTATTTTAATTTTTAGTGAAAGGAATCGAAACAGATTTTAATAAGTACATATAATACGTATTATTATTCACATTTCATAAAATGATTTCTTCGAGTGTTTCAGTTCTTATCACGTGCAGATATTTTTTTGATCGGACATCATAAAGTGAAATGAAACAATAGATTTGTTATCGCTATTTAAATTGATAAAACATTTATAATAAGATTACACAGACTTCTTCTTTGTTTCGCATCGATAAAATATCGTTATTTAAATTGGAAAAAGTATTTTGTTAATATAATTAAAAGAAATCACGCAAAATGACTATTCGTCATCACGTTATAGGATACGAAAATTTTTTACAATTTTTTGAAAATTTTCAGACCAAAGAATCGGTCTTTGTATTATATACGGGTACAAAGCTTGAAAATGGTCAAAGTTGGTGTCCCGATTGTGTTGAAGGTAAAAAAAATTTCATTTTTTTCATTTGTTTTAAACTACATAACCTATTTTGTAATAAGACAGTAGTTACCAATATACAATAAATTTACTTTTGTATTATGGGTCCAATTAAAATCACTTCTATTGTTTCATTTCTATTAGAAGTATTTTAATAAATATTATATTAATTTAACATAGCGGAGCCATTTATAGAAGCTGGATTACAAGTACTCCCTGAGACATCCCATTTTGTTGTGGTTGAGGTAGGAGATAGAGCATTGTAAGTATATGAGATTTTTTCATTAAATTTCTTCATATGTAGAATTTCTAATAAATATTTGGTATTTAAAATTTGTAACCGTTACTACATATTATTTCGCGTATATTTTTTATACTTTATGATATATTGAGTTGGCAACTAAGTGATTGCGGATTTTGTCGTTTCCTTCTTATTTGAAATCCGGCAATCACTTAGTTGCCAACCCAATATAATGTTGTATAATGTAGAAATATCTGATCTTTAATTCTATTTCTAGCTGGAAAGATCCTAATTGTATATTCCGTAAAGATAGTAAAACTCAATTGAAAGTATTACCAACATTGGCTCAATGGGGAACTCAAAAACGTTTACAAGGTAGTGAATGCCAAAAAGAAGAACTTCTTAATATGTTATTCAAAGAGGAAGATGATTAAAATTGGGCTTTTTATATGATGCTATTATTATATAATTCAAAAGAGCATTGAATATTAGAATTACTTTTCTTATGTGAGAATGATTTTTCCATTACTTTCTTGTTTATTACTTCTATTTTATAAAAGAGAATCATTAAAATAATTGTATATAAGTTAATTCTTTACTTTATAATTATTTTTCTAGTTAAAATAATTTTCAATTTTATTGAAAAAATTCTTTAACACGTTCACGCCGAGGCCGATTTTCATTTGCTTTGCTATGAGGCGGCGCTTGAATTAATATCGCGCTTCATCTGGCGGCGTACTAGTTGTTTACGAAAAACCATTAAATGATACCGAAAAATAATAATACAATTAATATGCGGAACTTCCCTCGTGAATGCCTGGTATATTCATAAAAAATGGGGCACTGAAAATATGACTATGTTACGATTTAGAGAAGTTATTATCGATTACCTTTTGCCCAAATATGCTGTTATATACCGTCACGTAAACATGTTCTTCAATCATATGAAGGATCTGCAAGAGAGTCCCGTAAACGCTGCAAGGAATGTTATAAAAATATATCCAATAAAAAGGGCAGAGCTTATGCCACTAACAATACTACCAAAGTTAAGACGTATTGTGGGGATTGCAAAGGTCAGCCAGCACTTTGCTTGAAATGTTTTAACAAATTACACAAAAAACAATAAATAATGAAGTTATAAATAAAACAGTATCAGATTTTATGTTATTTTTACCGTATTTGTGTTTTTTTTTATAATACTATATTATTATGTTTATGTTATTGAACAAAACATGTTTCTGATACATTATTAATTATAATTATCATTAAAAATAAATGTTTTTAATGAATAGACGTTAAATTTTCATTATTTTAATTTTCAGTGTCTAATAGTCTAATAATTCAGAACACAATCGAATGCGTACCGCCGGTGGCCCGCGCCATCCGATGAGACGATCTAGTGCGGGTCACCGGTGGCCCGCGCTGGCATGAACGTGTTAAAAGAATTTTTTCAAGAAAATTGTTTCCCAGTGAGATGTATTTTACTAAGTGAAATGCCATGTCAGAGATATTTCAATATTTCTAAAGAAAGATAATGTGGTCACATCAACAATGACTTCATAAAAATTATTAATGCATAATTTTAATAAAAAATTTTAATAAATAAAGCATATTTTGAAATTTGTCACACAATTATAGAGTTCATTATAGAGACAATTATAGAAATCTTTAACTTATAATTGGTATAACAAATCGGAAGTGAAAATTTTTTCAGTAGACAAGACTATTATGACAGACAACTTTCAATAGAGAAACTATTAAGACAACTTTCAATAGAGAGACTATTAAGACAATCTTCAATAGAGAGACTATAAAAACAACTTTCTAAATTTGATCTTAAAAATATTTTTTATTAATACAATTGTAAGATCCCGTTACCATTTACGTATAATTTTATTGTTTCATTGCATGTTGTATTATTATATAATATTCACATATTATTCTATGGCATTTACTCTTTTAATTCTTCCGATGGTGGTAAAATGCGTACAGAATAATGAATCTTTTTATTCCTCATGACACTATAAGTATTATCAAAGATGACAAAATCTAAAACAAAAGAAAATAAATAAAAATATATAACATGATAGCATGTAAAATTTTAATAATGATGACTCACATGTAGCTGGTTTATCACAGGTTACAACGCCTATTTCATTTAATTTGTGCGAAGCAATTTTTGTGATAGGTACAATTTCGGTTTTCATACCTGACGTATCCTCTTTCAAAACACCGAATTTAATATCATAATCTTCTGTGCGAAAATCCCAACTGTATTCCAAGGAAGTATGTTATTACATTCTATGTTACATGTATTTATTTAAAAGGTATACCTTAAAAGAGATCCCTCTTCGGATGTAGTCAAACTAAGTTCTAACTTATCTCCTTTACGGATAATGACAGTAGTATAATCCGTAGATTTATCACTTTCCATTTTGTCCACGTACATTTCTTTTGGTATTTTACCACCTTGACAAATCTAAAAAAATGTAGAGAGAATATTACAATAGTAGAGAGAATATTAACAATATTATGGTTACCTTTGTTACGAGTTTTGGATTCCCATCGGGATCTTTTAAAGTGCCGCCGAAATAAGCAGGCATTTGATCGGTTGGAACTAGTTCCAATATCGCAGGTTTCCATTTTGTTGGATCTGTTTTGAAAATTTGTATTTTCGATAATGTATACTCGTTCAAAAATCTTTTCGCGACGGAAAAAGCAAAAGAGAACACTTTCGGGGCTGCAAAAATAATAATTGATTGATAATATTTCATATAAATAAAAGTAAATAATTTTAAATGTCGATAACTTTGGCTGACATACCATTAATAATGTAACACATTTTTAAAATTTCTGGATAATTCGCTTCGTACATTTGAATAGCGCTAATGACAACTTCACCGGCTGAAAAATAAAAAAGGTTTTTCTTTTATTAATCATCGATATACATATTTAAAAGATCTATAACATTGATATAATTTAAAAGAAATGTTACAATAAAAGGTAGGCTTTTATTTTTCATAGAGAGTTCACGGTTTTACCTGAATGCTTTACCTGGCCTCCACAAGTATTGTTTTAGATTGAATCCTTCCATGTCGTAGATGACAGTTATTTTTCCAGCTAGTGGACCATGCTTTTTTACTTGTTCGTTACATATTTTTAAATAATTTTCCAAATATTTTATGAAACTCTTTATAACGTCTCTTTTCGTAATAACATGAAGAGTTCCGTATATATCAAATCCGGCGAAAGGTACAACAACAACTAAAAGAATACATTTGAGATATATAGTGAGGATAATAATGTTTCATTTATAAAAAGATTTATGTAACATTATACCTGGTGCATTTTCTTTATCGAATCCACTTAAACCATGTGGCAAATAATTTTTGATAAGTTCCGGTTCATCCCATTCTTCTATTTTGTCAACTTCCCATTGCTTTCGCCATTGCAATGACTTAACAGAAATAAGGACATTTTTTGTTGTTTTTTCTTGCTATTGTTGTTTTTTTACGTACTTTTTTTTTTTTATAAAAAGGGCATGAAGAAAGGGATCTCTTTAATTGATCATCCAAATCTCATTTATATCGACGTTTTTATTTCGTACTCACGTTCCTTAGCATTTTCTCGGCCGCCGTAACGTTCCAGCTTCTCGCTGGAAATTTATAAAGATTTTATAAAGATTTTATAAAGAAAAAGAGCGACGGATAGTTCTATAAAAGTTCTTCATTAAGAGATTTTAATTAATTAATTAATTTATTTATCTATTTAATTTTATTTAAAACGAGTGAACATTAATATGTCGAACACTAGGACGGTCACCAGAAACTGATATTCAATTCCGCAGGCTATTCAGAGCATTGCAGAGATTATATTTCGTGTAATATAGAAGACTGAAAATATATTTCTTAATAAAATTACATTCTAATGTTAAAAATATGATAATGAGTTCTCCTTTTATATTTATTTAAATTTTTAAGTTTACAATAAAAATCATTAGATAAATGCATCGATTTATGCAAAACTAGTTCGATAGTCAATATATAAACATATTGCAGATCATACATTTTATTGTTAATCTATTTTTTCAACTATTTTTTCCTGTGTCTAATATTTTTAAATTATTTACAGCTTTTTAAAAGTTAAAAATCATCGTCATGCTGAATATTTATCTTTAACGAATATTTTAAAATGATATGAGTTATCAATATAAATTTTTATGTACTAAAACTTTTTTTTAAAGTGTAATATTCAGTAAACCATTCAAATAAATGAAATTACAAACATAACGTGTTTTACTTCTTTCTCCATTTGTAATGGGATGGAGTTCTGTTACTGATATTCGTAGCGTTTGGTAAGCTTCTTTTTTAATCTATTAACTCTTTTATTTCTTTATAATTTCTTATCACTTCGAAAAAAAAATCTTTATATCTTATTTTACATTAAGAATTCAATATTTGATATAATCTACATGAACTTATTCAGATAAAATTATTAACCTTACTAAGACGTAACTTGATTGATAAATAGGAAATGCAAGATATCTCATCAACGACTCATAAAATTGCAATATAATCAAATTATATCGAAACGGAAGATATATCGATATACTCCTATAACGAGTTAATATCATTCATAACGAATTCCAAAGTTTTTTGATTCGAAGAAAGACGCTTTGTGTTTTTTATCGAATGAAAAATATTTATTATGCGAAACGGACGCATATGAATTATGTTGACAACGTTGGAATCGAGTTTCTAACTAATAATAAAATCTTCCAACAGAATTAATTAAATTTGAAATTTTTATTTAAACGTGAACGTGATCTCACGATTAGAAAGGAAGAAATAACAATGATGAAAGCAAAAGTCTAGTACTTCGCAAAATTACGAGCCACAAACACGGCGATAGTTCGCTAAATGACCGATTATTACGCAGTACATTCCGTTGTTATAATGAGCTAGCTTCAGTTAAATATCTTCTTTTAGTGCTCTCTTTTCGATATCACCCAACGTCATTAAAACGAGCCGATCGAAACTCGGTTTTTAATGAGCAAATATATGTATTCCGTCTTCTATATCTTGTTTATTATAGGTATTATTCGAAACAATCGTGGCTTCAATTTCCTTATCGACGATTTCACAATTAATCGATCAATAAAATATTCATCTCTTACCTCGTAACCAACGAAGAAGAAAACGATCATCGTGATGAGGTTGCAGGACATCAGCAACGATTCGTCTAAACTAAAACACATTATTTAATTAAATATTAAATCGATCTAATCGATTTATTCATATCATCGATAAAAAAAATAGTATTTAATTTTTAGCAATTTATGTTTTTTAAATAATTATGTTTTAAACGATTTAAGTAATTTAATTAAAAAACCGTATTCTTTTCTTTTTTTTTTCTTTTTTTTAATCTTAATTATTTGGTTTTGGAAATAAATTCTTCAATTACAAGAGCATACACAGTATCCTTGTCGTGATGATATAATAAAAATCTTATTTTTAATTTAAATATTTCCTTTGTCCCTTCTATTTACTACGTGAAGTTACTACGTAATTAAATATATAAAAAGTTCAATATTCAGATCATATAATAATCTGGTTAAAAAAAAAAAAAAAAAATAAATAAAATAAAATAAAAAAAAGAAACAGTAGTTAATTAAAAAAAATCTTTTTACAATAATATCTTAGGAAAAATACTTTATATAAAAATATATAAAATAACGAAGCAAGACTTTGCTAAATGACTTATTTACTACTGTACAAAGTTCATTTTTTCTCGGTTTGATTTAGTTTTTTCTGTTATGAATTATACAATAATTATATTGATAGATTTCTTTTTAGTTGGATATTTTAATGATAATGACATTTTATATAACAATTCTTGTTTTTATACGGCTATATATATGTAATTAATAGCGCATAAATAATTCACGGCAAATTATTACAATAAAAAAAGTCTTATGAAAAAGTATTAACAGTAAACGATCATACTAAAAAATTTCATTATGATCGATTTAGAAAAATGATTCGTGACCAAGTGAAAGCTTTTCGTCTTCCTGTAAATTTTCCTTCGTTTTACAGTGAATAAAATTGGCCACTTTTATATACTTATAGAAAGAGATCTTTTTAAATCTAACACGGCGAACGTACGAAACGAAGATTTATTCGCCATAACGAAACGCTTTCTACACGGCACCTATTTTTCTTTGTAATTGCATTCAACTACCATTTTCATTTTGTTTGCAATTAATACTTTTAAAGCTTAAAAATAAATATATTAAATTATGGATTAAAAGTTGGACTTTGTTAATGTATGCCAAATTCGAAGAAACCATCTATAAAAATATCATCTTTGCATAAGACGTTTCAAAAAAATGTCAAAAATTTTTTTGTCGATATTATATTATTCACGAATCTTATTCTTCTCTCTCTCTCTCTCTCTCTCTCTTTCTCTCTCTCTCTCTCTCTCTCTCTCTCTTTCTCTCTCTTTCGCTCTCTCTTTCTTTCTTTCTCTCTCTTTCTCTCTCTTTCTCTTTTTGTGCTAACGAGAAAGTATACACAAAGAATAGCATTTTCTTACAATTGTGAAACTGTAATAAGACATTCTTTTGCAAAAGAAATATGATATAGATTTTAAAAAATTGATTTGAACATATAAAAACCTTTATATAATATACGTAATATATATAGAATACAAAAATACATAAATACATCAAACGAATCGATAAGCTTCACTGAATCATAATTAAATGATTTTTGTTTGTTTAATGTGAATATATTTCATTTATACTTTTTAATGAATTTTTTAAGGTCTCTCTGACCTTATTCAATTGATATATATATATATATATATATATAAGCAGCTCGATAATCTGTTTTACGCGCGTAAAAATAAGTTTTAAAAGAATTCGAATATATCTTTTTGCAAGTACACGTACATCACCGATTCTACGTGATCTTCAGCTTGAAGCGTATGCTAACGGTTTCACGAAAGAGAGAGAAAGAGAGAGGTAGAGAAAGAGTAAAAAAAAGATAGAAAAGAACTTTCTTCGATTTTTTTATCAATTTTAACGTTAGTATGAAATAAATATAAGCTTACTTTCATCAAAGCGAAACGTTGATCGTCCAGTAAGTTCAATGATGTCGACATTGTTATTTTTGTGCGTTGGCCTTCCCGAAATGGTGACCAATATTGAAATCTATAAAAACTAAATCGTCGAAAAAACTTTCAAAAAATGATCATATCTCAATTTTAAAATTAAAAAAAAAAAAAAAAATAAAAAAAAAAAAAAAAAAAAAAATAAAAAAAAAAAAAATAAGTAAATGTTTTAATGAAATTAATCGATTACGGTCAGAAAATAACAATACTTACGATAGAAAATAAAATTAAACAAAAGAAAAAGAAACAAATGAGAAAAAAATGGATAAGATTTACGTATTAGTAGATTACGTATGCATAAGATTACGTATCACTTTTGCAACCAACAACACTCTATGAAGTAGTGGATAAAGAAAATAAAAAAAACTGCACTCGAATGTGATTGTTATTTGATGCGAGTCAATAGAAAACTGAAAAGCAAGTGTTGCGCGTGACAACTTAATATCTACTAAGTAAGAAATATTCTATATAACGTTGGCTCCCTCCAGTTCATTCGAAGCCAAGCATGGTGGGGTACCTTTTCGCTATCGAAAGCTACCGTTCAATTCTACCGTTTCTAAGGTTTATAAATTGCGTATATTGTATCATGATACAATGTCTTTTTAAATTTTAGAAAAAAAATATGAAAATTATAAATGTACATATACAAAAGTTTTTTAAGTTAAACTGAATTCAAATATAATATCAAAAATTGAATAATTCAAAATATCATCTACTATATGGTAAACGTCGTATGACAATTATCGTACACAATTTTTATAAAATCAAATAGTAAAACATTAAAATTAAAAATAGCAGATACAAAATGGTGAACTTTTTGTAGCAAATATAGCATAACAATTCATAAATTATTTATACGAATATTATCCAACTGAAATTTCCAGAACATTATTATCTAACGGAACATTATGATCGTTTGATAATTAACAACGAATAGCAAGCAATTTCAATTGTGCATAACAAATTTAGATAGTCGCAAGTAAATAAAAATATCAGATAAAAAATATTTTGAAATCTGTTTTCTTCGTATTCAATGTGTATTGTTCACAACAGAATAAAATGCTTCGTAACTCTAATATATCGATCAGATTTGAATTAGAATATTTATTGATATAGCTACAACAGTATGATCTAACGATTTTCTATAACTAAAAAAAATATGAACGGTTACGATACGTTGATATTGTATTTGTTTATTACTTCAATTATTCTATTACAATCGAACTAATATTTTAATATAATAAATTATAAGAATAATAATATGCCATATATTATATCACATCGATAATTACATTAATTAATTTAGTATTAAAGATATTGGAATTATAATTTTTGAATTATTATCTTCGCTTTTTCAAGTTAGTACTGCCATCTATGCAAGAAACGATGAAATCTCTCATTGAGTCAATTTTTATTATTGAGATTGACAAATGGAAAAAAGAAATAAAATATTAAATTGCAATAATTATGCATAATAAAAATTATACATTTATGGAATTTTTATTGGATATATTTGCATATATTTCTTCTATTTCCAAATAATTACATAGCCTGTCTCGAAAAACCTGATTTCCTCTCCTTTCTACTTTAACCTCTTTCTCATTGAAATATCAATATTTTACATTCTCAAACCTGATTTTTGTCTGTATCTTATTTCTTTCTTTTTTTGTATCCTTCACACGTTATTTTTTTTTGCATTGATAAAAAGAATAAAAGCGCAAAAAAAATGAAACGATCATTGGCTATCATAATTTAGTTATTATTGACTTTTCGAGAACGAAGATTATGTTAAAATCTTATGGAAATGAAAAAAACAGAGAAAAAAAATCAAAGACATTGAACATTGAAAAACGTCGGTTTTTAAAAAATTTATTTACTTATTCACGATTATGACGTATACCTGTTCTGTATTTACAAACTGGTACAATCACCTATGACCTATACCTACAGTTCGGTATGGTTCGGTATAATTCGGTAATGTTCGGTAATCATTGCAATCACAGCGACGCCAATATGCTTTCTCTACTTGCTCATTTTCACACCGCAAACAACTAACTGCAAGTTAGCTTGGAGAAATGCTTGCTCGAAAAATGGTGGGGGAAATTCTTTCTATTACTGCCTCTTATTCGCCGAACCTGCATTCTTTTCAGAATCGATATTGTTCAACGAACTCTTCTTATATACCAGCGAAACTTTTGTGGTATGGCAGTTACGTTCATAATTTCACCTTTCATTGCTCTCTTCGTGATATACCAAATAAAAGAGTGAACATAATATAAACGAGTAAACGTTAAACATTATATATGAGTTTGTTTTGAAGAATGCACCAAAATTACGATTTCGTTAACATACTCAAACAACGGACTGCTGCTACATTTCCAAGAGAAAGAAGATTGTGTGAAGTGTAAGTAATTTTCTAAACAATTATTTCTATTATAATTGTTAAACAAGGATTAGAATGATAAGAAATGTTGAAAATTCCAATAAATTCGTATAAATTTGATAAGTTCTTTAAAATATGTTAGTTCATTAGCGTGTGCCTTAATTTGCTTTTCTTATCTTGTTGAATAGTTTGTACAGTTGTCAATTTATGGATGGACATTGGATATGAGAAAGATATTTTAGAAAAACAAAATTATTTCATTAAAAATAACAGTAAAAATTCTTACAAGCAAATAATAAGTTTATATAATGGTAACTTTAATTAAATCAATGAGTATTGATTTAAGTAGGATGACTCATATATATATTTATACATCTAATATCTTATATGAGAAATCTATTATGAATCTGTATGGATATTTTGGATTATATCAAAGTATTAATTAGATAGATATTTCAAATAGTAAACATATTATAATGAACATATAAAATTATTCTTTGAAACATTTGTAATGTCATTGGTCAAAGAAGCAGCAAAGTTAGGTAGGCTTTAATTAATCTTGTGATGAAATAAGAAATATATACTAAAAATATATCTTTCAATTCTTAATATATAGCATGTAATCTCTTTTAACGTTTTATTTTTGATGCAAAGAAATATTGCTAATATAAAAATTATTTAGATGTATTGATTTGGATAGTAATAAAATACTCTTTAAATTCGTAATGCTGAATGATTCATTATCATGTTATGCTAATGTGCATTATTTACTATTCGTGTAATATATAAAAATGTGTGCATGTAATATACACACACACAACACACATATACTTACATGCTTACGTTCGTATACACATATTCAGATTTCTAAAAAGATATGACGTTCTAACGTTTCATTACATATAACCGGATACGTATAATCATTGGTAAGCTCCAGACATCTTCGCATTTCATAATTGGTCATTGTCTAGCGCGAGAAAAAACACCAAACGACAAAATCACATTGTCCATCGCGAAACGTTTGACTCTTATATAGATTTGCCGGGTACCACGAGTTCGTTTTACCAGTCGGCCATCTTCGTTGACATTCGGCAATGTTCGGTACACGATGCGCTCGAGCGGCTCTTTAGCCTTCAGTATATCAACATCTGTTGTAGTAGTAAGTGGGTTGGAGAGTGTTTTTTCGATTCTTTTATAATATTATATATTTCCTTCAAAAACGATGTGAAATCTATTAAAACTGATCGTGTTCTTTATATGAAGTCTATTTTAACAAAAATTTTATTTATATTTACACACGACGTAGCCATTCGTCCGAGTTCTGTTTTTTTTTTTGTATATATATGTATACGTGGAAACGCGTGAAAGAGAGAAGCGAATTCGCGGATGCCATGAAGACACACGATTCATCGTTGGAGCCTGTGACCATTGGGTTCAAGGTATGTTTCGATGTATGTGTCATAATATTTTTTAAAGATAACCTAGTAACCTTTTTTGACGTTGTTATTACTAAATATAGTTCTGCGTTTGTGACTCGTTTTACATTTACGAACAATAATTAAACGATGTTAACGACTGTAATAAGATAATAATAATACAATTTTTTTTTCAATATTTATTCAAACGTTTCGTTAGTTTGTTCGCGATAATAAAATCGTTCGTACCAATATATACTGCCCCATGTTTATTTTTCATTTACAATCTATAGCTAGATACGCACAGTTATCGTTGTATAACAGTCTGCCATTTTTGTTATTGAAAATAATATAGAAATCTTTTTTAACGCGTCCAATTTGTTTTTTTAAATTTGAAAAATAGAAACTCGATGATTCCAAAGAGACATATATCATCATGATCGTCAACATCGATAGTAGAACTCTTGGACCGTTTTAATCGTGATTTAATTTGGTACGCGAGCCGGCGTAAAGGAAAAGTTAGGTACATTTAACGTGCTCATACAAATATACACACATACTTACTCTTCCTCTCTTTCTCTCTCTCTCTCTTTCTTTCTGTCTCTCTTATTTTCACTTTGTATTTTTAGTGTTATTGGCAACGTTTGTATTATTAAATATGTGTTAGCGAGCGTGCATCGTGAGAAACTTTTCACATGAATGTGACAAAAGGAGATCGAAATGAATTTTCTTCTCACGTGTCTCTCTCTCTCTCTCTTTTTCTCTCTATCTATCTATTTTGCTCTCTTTCTCTCTCTCTCTCTCTCTCTCTCTCTCTCTCTCTCTCTCTCTCATTGTTTATCTCTCTTTCTCTCTCTCTCTTTGTTTATCTTTCTTTCTCTCTCTCTGACACGAATCTTTCGTCCTTCTACGTTCGTCCTTGTTACATCGTACATGATCATACACAAATGCGTTTATATTTATGTCGATGTTATGTGTGTCTCATCAGAAATAAATAAACTGAAGAACAGAACGGAAAAAATTGATATTGTTCAAGTGTAGATAAATTCATTGTACGGAATCTTTCATTAGGAAATATATATGTGTAAACGAATGATGTTTATACGGAAAGTTAGATGCCTTGAAAAACATGTGCATCGACTCGATAATAATCGAATATTAAAGACTTAAAATGTCTCGTAGTATATACCAACGACCATTAATAGCATGCATAATTTTCTTTAATATTGACAAATCGATCCAATATAATACTATTTTTGTATTTTCTATTCAACAATTTTTCAATGATATGATCGTACATATACGATGAAACCGGTTTGATCTAATTTAACCGATGAGATAATAATTCATGAAATTTCCTTAATTTTATTTTAATATAATATAATACGTAATATGTATTAAGTTAAATAATAAATTATAAATAATAAATAATAAAATAAATAAAAGTCTGTATACCAATTTATTGGAAACAATGTACGTATATGGAAAAGAGATGTTTTAATAAACACTCGCAGTGAAGAGATAAAAGAATATACGTATTATTATTTTTTTATTTTTCTTAACTTTTTTCTTTCCTTTTCTTCTTTTTTCTTATCTTTTCTTTTTCTTCTTCTTCTTTTTTTTTTTTTTTTTTTTTTTTTTTTTGTTTTTTTAACACGGACTGTTTACGTAACGCATGAGAAATAATAAATATCTTCGGATTTCATTAAAAGGAAAATTTTTTTTTAAATAACAGAAAGAATAATGACACCAATTTATATATCAAGAAATATGTATTGAAATTATTTACGTTAGAAAATTGATTAATCGAATATCAAGTTATCTGAGAAAGTTATTTTCGTAGAAGAAACGATCCGTATATATTTATGCTATTACAAGATTAATTAAACATATTTTTATACATTCAGACGACAAAAAAGATGCGATATAAAATTATAAAATTCCGAATGAACATTTATTATCAACAATCGCAATGATTAAACTGCATCATTCGATGTTTCAAGAACATATCGATCGAACGTATGTTAGATATATGACAAAACCTACGGGATAATATTATGTACAGTAGATCACAGAAATATTCAGATATCTTTTGAAATTGAATCTTTTTTTCTTTTTTTCTTCCCATTTTTTTTACATTGGCCCGAAAAGAAAGTATGAATTTTTGAATAGATACGGAGAAATTAATGTTATTACGTGAAGTACATATGATAAATGAAAAGAAAACAAAAAAAGGCGACAAAAGAATAAATAAAAATAAAAAATAAGAAATTGTATTTTTTATTCCAACACATAAAATAATCATTATATCATAAAATTCGACATTTCATCACGATTTAAAAGATCGTTTTATATTCTTTAAAGATTTAATCCTTGACGATATTAACGACATTAGACAAGTAAATTTCTTTAGAAAAATATTCGAAATATTTCAATTGTTTAATTCTTCACATATATTATTCCATAAGATTCGATTTATTTTGTTAAATCTATTCGTATATTTAGAACGTTCTTTATTGAGTATACTAATAAAAATTTTTTTAATTCAGAAGATCTCTGAATGTTTTTGTGATTTACTGTATGTGTAGGGTATGTAACGAGGCGTGAACGTTATGCGTCTCCATTAAAGTATCAGCTGCGCGAGTCAATTGGCTACAAACATGTGCTTTCAAGCAGAAACTTTTTAATGCTAATAAAGCATATAATTTTTATACGTAAAAACGATCATTATTCCTTTTTTTTATTATTTTGTTTTATTCCTTTCTTTTCTCTCTCTCTCTCTCTCTCTCTCTTTATATATATATATATATATATATATATATATATATATATATATATATATTTTATACTTCCATTATTAATTAATAATTGAAAATAACATTTGAAATCTTCACGTACATTGCATCTCGTATTTTTTTACAGCGTGGATCGAGGACGCAGAAGAATCATCAAGCCTAATGTCCGTATGGTCGACGAGCACTGGACGCAATTCAGTGTTTGGTGGCGAGAACGGAGCCGGACTCCCCTCCTCCCACTTACCTATCCACGTAAACGTGGGTCATCTACACACACGAAACGCTAATGAGCATTGCTATCACAAGAGATTCTACGATTTTCAGGTTGGTCGACGTTCTTTTTAAAAATCATTATATTTCTCTTTCGATACGTATGTTTTCGTACGTATGAATTCGTTCTAGACTTTTACTAGTTTTTTAACAATATAGATCATTTCTTCCATATTTTATCAACCATATTGCATCATGAGAGTTTAAATTCATATGGAATATTGCTTTATATTTATGAAATCCTATAACCATCGGTTATAGGATCAGAAAGGTTTTATTATTATTATTATTATTATTATTATTATTATTATTATTATTATTATTATTATTATTATTATTATTATTATTATTATTATTATTATTATTATTATTATTATTATTATTATTATTATTATTATTATTATTATTATTATTATTATTATTATTATTATTATTATTATTATTATTATAATTATAATTTTTTATATTTCTAAATTTTTTTTTTCGTAATTATAAAAGACATTAAAGATAGACATATGGAGTTTATTTTCTTGTTTCGCAGATAAAAATAAAGTGTACTTTGAGGTCTGATTTAATTCGGTTATTTGGGTTAGCGAATATTCGTATGGAAGCTCTATAAAATTCGACTACCTTTTGGAGACCTTCGTATGATCTTGATAATCGCTTATGACGTGCACGCTTTCATAATTAGTACAACGTAACGAAGTGTATACGTGCTAATGTGTCTTATTTCAATCCAAATCCTATTTAACGTAATAGTATCCTTTTCTTCTTCCTTTCGTAATCTGGATCGGTCGATCACAGAAACAAAAAGAAACACATGATATATGTGTTGATCGTGTTGTGTGCGCAATATTTTGAGCTTAATATTTTTTCGATTTTCAATATTTTTTTTTTTCTATTTTAACGAAAAAAAACATTGGAAAAGTATTGAAAAATATCATTTTTTGGGTACGAGTTAGTACAATTGATATATAATACAATCTTTGATGTAAGTAAAAAAGAGTTTAGATATATAAAAAGTGTCGAATTGATAAAAAAAAAAAAAAATCGTTAGAGGGAACAATTTTAATAACAACTAAGAAGCAATTAAAAAAAAAAAACGATGAAGATCATTCCTGGATTAACGTTCACACACATAAAAAAAACGTGTCGTGTATAATAAGCGTAAAGTTAGATGTAGTCTCGTTTCTCACTTCCTTTCTCACACTTAGTCTTCATTCTTGCCAGATTTCCCAGCGTTTTGATAATCCCTTTTCCTTTTCCTAGTCAATTATTTCATTAATATCTTTCGTTCTTATTGTTTCTTTCGTTCAGCATTCCCGTTGGTTTTTCTATCCTACGCGGGACTTTTGGCAAGTTCCTCGCACCGGCGTTGATAACAACTTTCGGTATGTTTTCATGCTTCTTTACGAGCCTCTTGCACTTATCATATCCGCAAACGATAGGTCGATTATCTTGGTATAAGTAGAAGTTATTTGAGTGTGAATGAAAAATACAAAATAGGAATTCTGTACAGCGAGACAAAAAGAAAAACTATTAATTACATTTTATCATGAACGAATGAATTTCTCGTTTTTTTTCTTTTTCCATGTCTTTCGATTGATTAGTCGAAGATGTCGCAGTCGGGTGATGGCCTTCACACACCGGGTTATCTCTCATGGAGAAAATTGCAGCTGAGCAGAGCGAAATTAAAGGCGTCCAGCAAAACCTCGGCATTGCTCTCGGGTTTCGCTATGGTATGACTAGAATATTTTCTTTAACATTTATTATAATATATGTATATTGTTCTTATAGTTTTAATTTTGTGTTTTTTTTTTTTCTATACGTATATTAAATCATAGTTAAACGTAGACAATAAAGAATATGAAGATTATAATTGTCAATAGGTTGCTATGGTGGAGGTACAACTAAACTCTGATACAAAAGTTCCTTCGGAGATGTTAATTGCTTTCGCAGTTTGTACGACGTTACTAGTGGCTGTTCACATGTTGGCGTTGATGATATCGACGTGTATTCTACCGAATATCGAAGCGGTCTGTAACTTACACAGCATAAGTCTTGTACACGAATCGCCACACGAACGTCTCCATTGGTACATCGAGGTAGCATGGGCGTTCTCCACTTTACTTGGTTTACTTCTATTTCTATTAGAGATAGCGATTCTCTGTTGGGTAAAGTTCTACGATTTTTCTCAGGTTGCCGCATGGTCGGCCTGTATAGTGTTAATACCAGTATTGATAATCTTCCTCGCTTTTGCGATACACTTTTATCGTAGTTTGGTAGCTCATAAATACGAGGTTACTGTATCCGGTATAAGGGAACTCGAATTGCTCAAAGAGCAGATCGAATCAACAGATACCGAAGGTAGAAACGGTATAAACTTATTACAATCCGGTGTAACACACGTTGTGTGATATCGAGTACTTCGACTTTGAAGAAAATACCATTGAAGCGTCTGTGACGCGGGAAGGATTTCATCGATTTTTTACAATCATTTTCTTTCCCCTCATCCAATTACATTTTTTTACTGAGCGTTATCGTAGATCAGAATCGTACATATATGTATATACTAATTATCGTTTTTAAGAATAACGAAAGTAACTAGCTCTTTCAACTTCTTTTATTATTTTCGAGTTTTTGGGACTATATATGTGAAATATCCATAATCTTCCTGGAATGTGAGTTTGGTGGGAGAACTTTAGGGAAATAACAAATAATTACGTACGTATGTAAATGTGTTTCACTGGATACTCGAAATCCTATAAAAAATTTTTATATGAATTTTTGTGATTTTTTGAAAAACGCTTATAGAATAATTTATTTTATCAAATAATCAAAATGATTTAATTAACATGACATTTATGCGAAGGGCACGAACAAAATTTTCTATTATTATTACTATTATATCGTGTTTATAAATGATAAAGATATGAAAAGATATTGTAACTTCTTTACCTTTTAGATTTCTCTCGTCTCTTTTCGCATATATAACGTAAGTATTGATTTTATTAAAAGTTGAAAATAAAGAAAGAATTATATAATGAAATCTCTTCATCTTTATAAAAATTATTTCATTTATTTTTATATAATAATTTACAATTTTCTTAGAATTATTTTCTTTCTAGATATAAATTAATGCCCTTCAATTTTCTAATGAATTTAATTAAACTCTGTAAATACTTGACTATATACATTAATTAATTTTATTTAATTTATCAATGCTAAAGAAGATCTATAACGATCATAGTGAATAGTAACAAGCTCTCTCGCTGTTTTATCGACGATAAATTAATTTTAGTTTTAGAGAAGTGGCGCAGCTGAGCCATCGACAAGCGCAACATTTTTATAATCGTAAGTTGGCAATGAGGTTTGGATTTGGTGTATATTATAATTATTTGCAAAACGCTGATTGGTCAAGAATATATCAAACAAGAAAAGAATTTTAATAACAATTATTTTGAAACGATTTAAATTTTATAAATTAATTTATAACAAAATGTCTCATTATTGTATTGATTTGACGTTTCTTGATAAACATTCATATAAAAATAATAAATTACATTACATTTAGCGTACTTCTTATTGGTTCATTCATTGCTTGTCCAAAAACTTTTATAAAGTTAGTGCTATAGAAGGGAGGACACTACAGATGTAATGGCTGACGGCTGTTTGTAAATATCGTGCCTCGTCTGAATTTTTTGACAATTAAAGGATCTTCGTTCTCAGGTTCGTGTAATATTATCAAATTTAGATGTATATTAAATTTTTTATTTTAATAGTAGATTTTCTTTTTTTTTGTAAATAGATAAATAGTAAGAGAGGAAAAGAGAGAGAGAGAGAGAGAGAGAGGAAGAGAGAGAGAGAGAGAGAGGAAGAGAGAGAGAATATATGCCGCGTGTCAATTGTTTCTTAATAATATAATAATACAGCAAAAACGGAATTCTTTTTTAAACAGAACGTTTAATCGAAATTTACTTGAACAATCGTACTATAGCTTACGTCACAATTTCATAGTTACTCTTATAAAATAAAAATGCATAAGATCACACGTAAAATGCATAATTAGATAAATAGGATGTTATGATTCCCAATATAAAAAAGATCTTGCAACACTCGTAATCTTATAAATTTTATGTAGGAGAATTTATGATACTGTGTATGAGTGATTATTTCCTCTTTGTCCTTCTCTTTATCCCCACTCCTACTGCAGCACTCTTTCTCTCTGGTGCATACATACACACGCACACTAATTCACCTACTTCACTCTCGTGTATCTCGATTGCGGTTGCGTTCTGCGCTAATTTTTTTTTTTCCTTAACAGTGCTATAAGTAACGACCGTGATCCAACGTTCTCCATCGATTTTCCTCTTTTTTTTTTTTTGTTTTTTCTTACTGTACTTTTTAACAAAAAAATATATATACATATTATTAACGTATATCTATCAACGAATATTGTATGGTGCGTTTAATATATCTGTTCATATTTGCTTATAAGTACTACGCATAAGTACTACGCATTTTTCTGCTGTTATATCAATTTCATGTGGCATACATGTGTGTGTGTATATATATATATATATATATATTTGTATATATGTACATATGTAATAATCATATCCGTCGATGTTACATGAAAATTAACGAGAAGACTTCATTATACGAATGATTTCTATTGTCTGTTCATAGAAACGAATCCCGCATCTCTCAGATAGGACGTATACAAGGACATATAATTCAAACAGAAATTGCACGCATCTCCCAAGGTTACAGTTAAGAGGGCATTAGGTATTTTTCTTTCTGTCTATTTTTCTTTTTCTTTTTCTTTTGTTATTATTCGTTATTAATTTCTTTTGTGTTTTTTTTTGTTTTGTTTTTATACATATTTTTCCTTATCGTTCGTTCTAAGAAATCCCCTACAAGTAAACTTTCAATCTGTCGTTTTTTTTTTATCTATTGTCATTTAAATGTATATAATGCTCGATGCAAAGTACAAAACTTTTTATGTACTTTATAATTAGTATTATTTACTAAACAACGTAGAAAAACTTAAGAAAGAACGAGTTTATAATCATTAAGTAAAGAAATATTATATTATAAGGAAAGAAACGAGAAAGAAAGAAATATTGATATTTTTGTCCATTTAATTATTTATAGAATGATTCATTTAACTTGTTCTAGTTAAAATAGTTTTTACAATTTTTAGATAAAATGCAAATTTATCGTTACAAAATTATCATATGTTTATATACATACATATCTATTTTTTTCAGCGATAAAAGTTTTTCCGCTTTCGTGGAATATGTTTATTTTTCACACGTACTGATAAGAACAGTAATAGAACGTGTTCAATTTTCAGAATGTGCATACGGTGACTGTAAGGTGACATATAACATACGTGTACACTATAAATACATACATACGTTCGAGTATTGCGATATTATAATAAAATAATAAAAAAAAAAAAAAAAAAAAGAAAAAAAAAGTTAAACAAAAAAAGTGTAACGTCGGTTTTCTTCTTTTTTCGTGTGTGCGTGATTTTTATTTAATTTTATTTTATATTTTCTTGATTTTTTTTTTTTATAAATTAATTCTCATTTTTTCCCATATACTTTGATTGTACATAATTTATTTGTTTCATTTATATTGCGCTTCTATCTCGTTTTTATTTTAATTTCAGCAATTAAATTCGAGACATCGCGAAGATATCTGTGTTGTTAACAATGAGCGACGATTCCGATCTTTGCAAATGTATATGGCCTAACGACTTGCTCATGCAACGTCTACTTTCTATCGTAAGTCGAATTTACTTATCGTTAAATAAAACAAAAAAATAATAAATAATCCTATATTTCTATATGAAACGATAATATTTATAAGATTTTATTTAAATGTTTGTTATCGATTGAGAAAAGTATTTTTTGATTGTCATGAAAATTCATCAATGTTTGACGATATCTATTGAAAAAAATTATTTTAAAATATTCGACACGTTTACAATTGTTTCTTTCAAAGAGAGTTATTATGACTAATAAAATGACGATACGGTTTATGTATAATGTATATATATCTCATGGACACAGTCGGATCTTTGTCGCGTATCGCAATGCAAATAATTTCAAGTGTAGAGTTCGAATTACTTAATACAGAATTTTTTTTTTTTGTTTACATTGCATTATATGATTTATGTAAAAAATTAGTTGATCTTTGCATAATATCGTTTAATGTCCTTCGAATGTTTTCTTTTCCTTTTATTTTTTTTTTTCTTTCATCGTTGCAATACATATATCGTCGGTGACAAATTTCGGTGAATATTATAATTTTATAAATTAGTATGAACAAAAGTAGAATATTTTTTTTTTCTGTGTCATTATCAAAAATATATTGTTTCAGTTACGACTAACACAAAATTACTGTACAGACAATGAATGTTTTAGCTTCTCAAGGTGTAGGTATTCTTTTTCTTTTTCTTTTTCTTTCTTTCTTTCTCTTTTTTTTTTTGTTGTTGCTTACGATATTGCGCTTGCGCGTTAAAAATTATTTTATATTCATAACATTTTCTTTATTTTAGTGCCAGGACCGCTTCCTGTACAGCCATCTTCTAATTTTTTCATGACATGTTTATTCTTTGCATTTATTGTTTTAATGTATATTATCAGACCAAGATCTCTTCGACATGCATCATTGCGGAGCAATGTTGCTAAAAATCGAAACGATATATCCGTAAGTGATAGCATTTATGTCAATAACGTAATATTTAACGTAATCAATATCGAAAATTCTCTTTATAATGATTATCGATAGATTAGAATCAAATTTTTATTTCTAATTATTTTATTAGTTTATATTTTGTTGTTCAAATACTGTTACTTATATTCACTAATGAAAGTTAAATATTAGTTCAACTAATTCTGTAAACATAAGATAGAAAAGATGTTTTTATAGGGTTCGAGCGATGATCCTCCAACACCACCACCTACAGGAAATTAAAAAACATAGAAAGAGTAGATGTTTAGAGAAATTTTGTTCTACTCTCATAGTTGGATTTATCAAGTCTGGAAAGTAACAATATTGGAAGAGTAATTATGAATCAGAAGATTCATGATCTGAAATCTTTTCTCATTTTCTTTTGTTTTTGTCTCCCCCTCCCCTTTTTTTTTTTATTATGCAAATGTTATAAAAATTTATATTCAGTATTAATTATCAAACGATATAATATTATATTTTATATGGGAACGCAGTTTTAATAAAACTATATTTTATATTCTATTCTATTCTATTCTATTCTTTCCATTTCTTCCTATTAACAGCTCGTTCACAGCGAATCGTTAATTTATTCTAATTAATTATTTTATCATCTTCTATAGTGACGCGTATGTTATACGTGTATGTTATGACGCATACAATATGTATAGTAATTACAATGTATATAGTAATTATGTAAAATATTAGCACTAGTTATGATAAAATAAGGCATCTCAAAGTTTAATATTTTATAACACAATTGTATAACAATGGGTATGGCATATTTATAATTAGTATAAAGGAATTATTTTGTCATAAAAATTTATTATGCAAATTATTCTTTCCATTCCAATTGTATGATAGTTGTAAAAATGTACGATGACTGAACATATTTTAATAAATACTTTTTTCTTCCGTAATTTAATAAAAATTTACATATATGAGAAGATAGAATGTATAAGTTTATTAATATTGCTTATTATATTATTATATTGTCGATGATATCAACATAAAGTCATTTTTCATATTTAATTATCTATCATTAAAATGCACAATAAAATAACTTTATTTCACGTTTTAATATCTTTATAGAAATATAAAAAAGATTCAATGAGCACCTAGATATTTACAAGTTTATTTTTTTTTTTTTATATTATTATACTTCATATAAGTACGTAGGTAACCTTGAAACAAGTGTCGACTGAAATAGTAGCCAAACTATAGTAAAGACTAAATTACGCGAGGATTTTTTTTCTACAACCTCTTTTTTTTTTTTTTTTTTTTTTTAATAACATCTAATAAAAATACCAAAAATATTTTTCTTTATTCTTAATTATTTAATTTAAAAATTTTTTCGAATTTTTACACGTATACCTTCGACATTGCGATAATAAAAATATCAAACAATTTTTTCATTAGAATACTAATGCTATTTAGTAATACCTCGAATCAATTAATTTGAAAATTTGGCTAGTTCACAATTTAATCTTAATATTTTAAAATTGTGAACATTTTAAATATTGAAAAACTTATCACAAGAATGCTTATTATATCTATAAAATAAGATTAATAAAACATGATTCTTTTTCTAATATTATAATTTTTTATCAAATTGTTTATCACATTCATTTGACGTTTCATACGAAAATTTCAAGAAAATTTTTATATTCTTTTTGCTATATTGTTTGGCATTTATTTCATCTGACATCCTACATGAACAAATTTACAATTTTTTTAAATGCATAGGGATTCATTTTTACAAGAAAAAAATGAATAATTTAGAAAATGCAAAAGATGAATAATTTTTGAAATGCTGTTATCATCGAAATTATATTATAACCGATTTAATAAGCTAATTTTGTTATCGTGATCCGATAAAATATTTTAACGTATATATAAACTAAAATATTCGGATTATCACATTTTTGTACTTTTAAGAGGAGTATTAATTTCATGGAAAATAAATGTAGATTTTTCATATAGATCTAAGATTATGCAAAATATATTACATATTAAATGAAGAATATTTTTCATAGAATTCTGAATACGAGAAAAATTTTGCAAACCATATCATTTATGTTAATTAGTGTTCAGACCATATGGAACATATGATATAACTTTCTATGTTTAAATTATAAAGACACTTATCGATTAGTTATTCTACGTTTGAACAGGTTCTTTTTTTTCTTTTAACAGTAGTTTTTGTAATCTTTACAGAATTCAGATAAGAAATTCTCATTCATAATTATATTATAGTTTATAATACATTATTATGCGCTATTATGCTTGAAATCATTTATATTACAATATTTACATACAAACTTTGTATGTAACAAATTATATCGGTATAGGAATTATTTCAATTAGCATTTCAATTAGCATTTCAATTCTGAAAGATATCTAATAGATAAATAATTTTCACGAATCCTCATGCAATTTTGCCAAAGTACTTCGTACTTTTTGCAAAACTCCTGTGATTTGTTCATACTTACCAGTAGAGTCTGGTAAATTTTCAAAATTGATAACATCACATATGTTCTTTGAGAATTTTTCTGAAGATGGTAACTTATTATAAGTAGAAGTACTCTGTAATATGGGTGTACCAAAGTCCACTGATTTTATACTTCCCTGACTAGTATTAAATATACTGTGTGCACTTTGAAAACGATTGAATTGTGGTGTGTGTTCATTGGAAGATAAAAGTACTTCTGATTTCATACTAGAATTTAAAGAGCTGCATTTCATAGGTGCATCAAGATTAGATTGCGAGCTAGAATCTTCAAGTTCTACAAGTAATCGTTTTTTCATGCTTTCAAGATCTGATAATGATGGTGAATTTGTCCTAGACAATGAAGATGCACTTTCATCCTAGAAAAATATATAAGTTTAATATATTTGTTCTTGTTAGTTTTTCAAACAAATACACAATGTAGAACTCACAGCTGAATCTTGCGATTGACAATCAAATAAACATTGCTCCGATGTTGATAATGAGGATGGAGGTTCTGGTGGTTTAATAGGTACATCTTTTGGTAAAGGTGGTATAAAGTGTCCATTAATAGGTACCGATTCTACCAAACCTTCCGTTCCTATAAATAAAATAAGGTTACATTCTCTTGATTTTTTTTTTTTCTATTATTTAGGAAAAAAGATATATATTATCAGCGAAAATGATAAGAAATTACCACTTAAATCTTCTATTTCCATATCACTAGATACTGTAGGTGAATCGTTCATCAAAGACATGTTCGATTTCAATTTTTTTCTTTTATATCCCTCTGCCGCTTTCTTCCCACTCAGGTGGAATAACATATTTTTTTTACTATGAAAACTTTGCTTTTCAGGAGTCCATAATACATTAAGTTTCTTTTTATAAAAATCAGAATTTTTTTGTTGAAAATATTTAACAATAATTTGTTTATCAAATATTATTATAAAAATGCTTACATCATGAGTACCTGGTGGAGGTGGAACATTAAATCCAGGATAGTCAAAAATTTTTTTTATATCATAACGATCTCTATCTTCTTCTGCAACAATTTCACCTGGTTCATCATTAGGATCCAATTCTGCTATTCCATCTGAATTGAATAGAGATAATCCTGAATGTTGTAAACGTGCCTCTTCTAACCACCCAGGAGGATAACCAAGTACTCTCATTCTATGAAACATGTATTAATTGTCATATAAATGAAATGTTATTAATCTAAGAAACGATTTGAGATTATTTTTCATAATGCATGTACTTGTAAATGTGCATAGGTAATTCATAATCTTTGAGGCCCAATGCAATACGCAAATCTTTACTAATTTGTCCAGGAATCATGTGCCCGAATCTTTGATCGTCATCTAAGTGATACCTAATACCCCTATTATTATTTCTCATACTAAGCTCTTTCCGATTTTTATTTATATTAGCTATGTTCCAAGGCATTTTACAATTTCGTAAATTATGATTTCCTGAACAATTGAAACATGAAATTTGTCGAACACATGAATCTTTTTTCTCTGGCTCTAATTCTTCCTCTTTATCTTCATCAATTACACCTTTATATTTCTACAAATAAATATTGTTAAATTTGGACCATATAAAAAATATTTCTGATGTGGGATATATGCATTATTATAAACTTCATAAAATATACCTTTCTATATTTTGGGATATCCACATTACTTTTAAGTGTGGGTTGTGTATCAATAGTAAAGAGAGATGATGTATCTTTACTATCTTCACCTTCTGTATTAGCTTCTAATAATTGTTGATCACAGTTTTTTGTTTTGTTCCAAATTTCTAAAATTATATTAGAGAAACTACTGTCTGTTATTTGTTGAGACGTTTTCAAAACCAAATCCTGTAAGAATTGTCTTATTTCTTTTTCATATTGCCTGTAATATAACAAACATATTTGAACGTTTAATATTGTTTGTATCGATTGTTTTGAATCGATCTCTCATCAAAATGCTTTAGGAAAGTAAAATACAAAATGTCAGATCTGTCCTAGACAACATTTTTTATTATATATTGATAAAAAATGATAAATGAATTATAAATTGAAGCAAAATTATTTATGACTTGAATGGAAAGATACGGAATAAAGCTTATGTTTTCTTTTTTTTTCCTCGAAAAAGCAAAGAAAAGAATATTGATGCAAAACCGACGCATTGTTCATTCTTAGTAAGAACCGAAACTCACCGAGCTATATTTTCATCTTGAAAAATAACCTTAAACATAGGCTTGGAATTGTTTGTTGATTTTACATGTTGATAAGGTTCGAAGTTTTCGTTGACGTTTGGCGTTTTCTCAATAAACTTATAATCGCCGATAACGTCGCACGTTGAGAGATCGCTCTCTCTTGTCTCGAAGTCATCCTTACTTTCGCCATTATCGTGAACGATTACAATATCGTTTTGGCTCTCTTCCAATTCTATCACTTCATCGTCGGTATCCACAATAGTGATCGTGGAATTCATAGAGGTAGTACCATCGGTCATTGTCTTGATTTTATATAAATTGCAATTTGTTATGAAGTTGCATTAATCGTGTTTATATTGTTAACTTAAACATTTAATCTTGTCCTTGCTTAATAACATTTACAAATACAGATTCAATGGCGCGCCAATAATCTTAATTTTTGGAACTCGATGCGAAAAGAAGAGCTTGCGAAAACAATTAGAAACAATATGCGCGATGCGTTACGAACTGAATTAATAAAAAGAAAGATTACACTTATTTTGATTTAATTTAATACCTTTGTTTAATTTTATTCCCACTAGCGTTACTTTTTATCCGCCATTTTGGATTGAATCAACAGACGTTTGACTTTACCGACTTTACCAACATACAGGATAGCCAACATAAATATAATAATAAATAGTTCTGTTAGTTGTTTACAAAGACGAAATTATTAATAAGTGACTTTTGTAGATGGAAACAAATGTTGATGTTTTAGAAAAAAAATATTTTATACTTTGATGCAAGTGTTATATGATTTATCATGTGAATTGAAACTAAGTCGGTGGAATCATCGTAGTTTTTTTTTTTTCGACTAATTCTACAAAATGCCCTTTTTGAAATGTTTAAAAATTTCTTCTAGTAAAGAGCAATCGGAAAGAACTAAAAGAAATGGATTACGATTTTCCATATATAGCCCACAAAAGAAAGTTCTTTTCAAGGCACATTATAAAGGCGAATGGAAGGATGATAGGAAACACGGCAAGGGTATAGAAGTAGACAGGTATTCGTTTTGAAATTCACATTCTTCCATTCTTTCTCTCTTTATTTATTTATTCCTTTGTATCGTTTTATCGATTTGTTATTTCGTCGTAAATCAGAAATGGTTGGATGTACGAAGGTCATTGGTTTTGTGATCGAAAGCATGGTTATGGAATATTAAGTAAAATTTCAAAGGATGGTAGCGTTTGTAAAGTATATGCGGGTGATTGGATAACAGGGAAAAAGGAAGGCTATGGTAATTTTAGTTACGATAATGGTGATTATTATGAAGGGGACTTTCAACGTAACAAACGTCATGGTCATGGCCGTATTTGGTACAAAAATGGCGATTATTATCAAGGCTTTTGGAAAAATGATTTTCCACATGGCAAAGGGATGCTCATTAAAGGTTCGCAGAATCGATGGATGGCGAGTTAAAGAAATCATTTCGTTTATAATAGATTTTTCATATATATATATATTTTTTTTTCTTTTTTTCTTTTTTTTTTTTTTTTTATTAAATTATTAACAGGAAATGGAAATCGATACGAGGGTAATTTCGTCGATGGCAAAAAAAACGAATTCGGTACATTTTATCATTTAGATACCGGCCAATGTCAATACGGTTATTGGTCAAACGATTCTTGCGTTAATAGTATAATGCGAGATATTAGTTGGCGACAATCGGCTTTGCATCCAACCGCATATGCAATACCGAAAATAAATATATCGACGATATGTTATTGACATTCGATTCAATTAACTTTTTATAACCGTTAATTATAATCAATGAATCATTCGATTGTTAAATGACGATGTTAATTTTTCTTTCTTTTTTTTTTGTTTTTTTTTTTCTTTTTACATAATAACAAGCAAAACTTCTTTGATAATAATGTCGACTTTTCATTAAATATATGTGCGAGGAGGAAAATCATGCTTTCTCATTTAGAAACTTTGTTCT
>NC_140817.1:6045000-6082500 GCF_050613455.1 Vespa mandarinia | reverse complement strand
CGAAGTTTTAATACCGGGGAACAAAAATATACGATCCAATTATTTCGCTCGATTTAGTATCATCTTACAGATATCTTCATTAAAATGTTATATTAATCGGATCATTTCATTCGGGTTAAAAGATTTACGATAAATTTAAATTTTTTATTACGTATTTCATCATTGTGTTACTTTTGAATATACATATGTACGGGTATAATAAGGTATTTTGAGGATGTAATTAATAAGATTAAGAAGAAAATCATTGTCATTAAAAGTTTCTTTCATTGACATATCGATGATATACAGGTGCAGATAAGAAACGTCCACAGAATTGCACGTGTATTAAAAGCACGTTTTATACAAAATTTCTCGCACGCATATACAATATATTTTTCTATCTATACATACATACATACATACATACATACATACATACATACATACATACATACATACATACATACATACATACGTACAGACATACATACATACATACATACATACATACATACATACATACATACATACACACACACATACATACATACATACATACATACATACATACATACATACATACATAGATACAACATACATACATGTATTCAAACAGACATACGAACAAACAAATATATATACATTCATACATACGTACATAAATACATATATATATATATGTATATGTATATATATATATATGTATATGTATATATATATATGTATATATATATATATATATATATATATATATATACATATACATATATATATATATGTATATGTATATATATATATGTAATATTTATATATTTATATATTATGTTACATTCTTGGAGATTTAACGTTCTCTTTTGAAAAATATATTTAATAAAGTTAGGAATATAATTACACGATGGATTAAAATGTACACAGTGATTTTCATTAGTGGCTATACATTTTTTCTTTTTTTCTTTTTTTCTTTTTTTCCTTTTTTTCTTTTTTCCCTTTAATAAACAAGATGAAAAATCGTTATAAACGGTAATAATCTAAGTACATCGTTTTGCGTGCGATAATTGCCAGGTTTTTTTTTTTTTGAAAGGAAAAAAAAAAAGGAAAAATAAATAAAGAAAAATAAAGAAAAGAAGATAATAACACTACGAATCCATCTTTCTCGTATTTTTCTTGACTTATTTACACGCGCCTGCCGATCGTTTTCTCTTTGATTTAAAAACTCATTACTAACGCGTTATTTATTGACGTCCCGATCGATAGATATCTCGAAATACCCACATCTCTATCTCTATGATACACTTATTTACAAAAAGTTTTCTTTTTATTTTACGTGCTCGTTTGTTTGTTTGTTTGTTTGTCTGGTTTTTTATCCATTTTTTTAATTTTTTTTTCTTTCTTTTTTTTTTTTTTTTCTTTACAATAATTTCCTATATTTTGATTTGTACATAGCTCTTTCTTCTCAAAATGCAAAAAAAAAGAAAAGAAAAAAAAGAAAAGAAAAGGAAGAAAAAAAAATAAAAAGAAAAAAGATTAATTGTTATTTTGTTCACTTATTTGTACACATTTATCGTGCAAGAAGCTATTTAAATATAATAAAAAAAAAAAAAACAATAGAAGGATCGTGTTGTTAATAGAAATAAGATGTAAGGTATATTATAAATATAATAATTATTATACATTTGTATGTACATACTTATGATGGAAGGATCGAGTTGATTCTTTTGCGAGCGAAACGTCTTCAGGGGTTTTTAAGAAAATCCCGTGAGACTGCTTCAATGGGATTTAGCTTTTTTTTTTCTTTTTTTTTTTTATTTTACCATCAAATGTAAAGGGTTAGGATTTTCCAGCTTTCTCTTTTTTCTCGGATTGAACGACCAATTGTTCGGAATCCTCGCGATTTATGCATTCCCTGATGGCTTGCAAGATCATGCCAATTCTTCGATCTAAAGCGATCAAATGGGGTTCCCATAAAACTGGTGCTACTGGATCCTTTGCCATACTTTGCTTCATGGCTGCACTCAAACGTATTGGCCCATTGTGAAACCTTTAATCGAAAGATCCATTTTTTAATCTGTTTTATACGATATCGTGTAAATAATAAGAAGATAATTAAACATTAGTATTCATTTAAAAACGAACAGTTTTATCTTTATTAATAATCGCAAAAAAACAAAAAAATTACGTATGTAACATTATATATGCAAAAGCATTTTACAAACTATATAATTAAAAAAGAGTTGAAGTGAATTCTAAATTTTCTTTGTTTTTTTCCTTTTTCTCTTTCTTTTTCCTTTTTCTCTCTTTTTTTTTTTTTTTTTTTTTTTAAATCGAAATAATCGTAAAGAATACTTGTAACGGTCATTAATTAAAAAAATGTCTTAGAAGAGATAAACGTAATTTTATCTTATCAATCGCTAATATGTTAAAATAAATCGAGAACGGACCGGAACGGATCGGAACGATGACCGTTTACGATACGATCTGCTCGCTAAACACAGTATCCCTTTTGACAGTAGAATAAAGTGCTCGCAACGAAGTAGTCGCAGGAAGCGATTATCCTATAATATCGTATTTAATGGACACCGTGTGGGTTTCTTTAACAAGTAGCACAATTTCATTCGAAGCGCTACTTAGAAGGAAGCAAGCCTAATTATATTTAATTCGTATCTATCACGTTGGAACGTAACTCGGATCGATCGAATTTCGCGATAACGTATAGGCATAAGAGAATTTTTCCTCTGTTTAATTATATTTCATTAAAAAGAAAACAAAAAAAAGAAAAAAAAAAAGAAAAAAAAAAAGAAAAAAAAAATCTCGATAACGTATCACGAAACGATATTCTATCTTCTTCCCTTTTCTTTTTTTTTCTTTCTTCTTTTATCCCCCTTTAACTTCTTTTTTTCTTTTTCTTTTCTTTTCTTTTTTTTTTTTTTTTTTTAAACAACCTTTTTTTTAACCCTGACGCAAAGACTCGTAAAAAAGTCAGGATCGCTTAGAGAAAGGCCCGTCCGAGAGAAAATCCCGAGGGAACGAGACTACTACTTTTGCCGCGAATTTATCGTGCTCGTATTTTTCGGGGTTTTCGTCGGGACGGACGCGAAAAATGCGCTGCGACGTCTCGTTCCGCGTAACGTATTTTGCCGATCGAAGAGAGGAGAGAGAGAAAGAGAGAGAGAGAGAGAGAGAGAGAGAGAGAGATTCACGAGTGTCCGAGCAATTTCGATAAAACGCGTATCGTACAATCCTCGTTATATGATCTAGTTAGAAATTCGACGACTTACTTTAATAGGATACCCAATGTGCTCTGTCTGATCATGCAGCATTGTAATATGGGTGCTAGAATAGAGGTCTCATCATGAAAAGGTTTCCCAAAGCCACGGCCATGATCGACATGGAGGGTGAAAGTGTCATTTCCGAATATCTTGAAGGTCTCGTAGTGATGTCGGTCCATATTTCCTGTGAGAAAGTCGAAGACCGACATGTCCATCAGATCGAGAAGTCTTCGTCCTTCGTCGTACGGAGGAATCTCTTTCACCAGCGAACAGTATTGTGAATCTGTAAGATCGTTTTATTTTTCTCTGTTCTTTTTTTCTTTTTCTTTCTTTTTTTTTTTAACGGGAGAAGGAGAGAAAGAGAGAAAGAGAAAGATAGTGCATAATACCATGCTCCCACTGAGCTTTCCTCCGTTTGTGATAACTTCTTCTCCAGGGATGTCTCCAAGCCTTTCTCGTTGCAAATGATTTGTTCGGTAGAAAAGCCGCGAAACTACCCTCTAAGGTGTCCGGATTTCCGCAAACCGCGTGTGCCGTGTCACAGTAGTAACTGCATTTTCCGTGAAAACAAAGGTTACCTGCAGGACTAACGAAGAACGTTTTGAGTAGTTCGCCATCGGCTATGTTGTAAATCTCTGTTGTTATATTTAACGTTCTTCCAGTCACCGGCATCGCCCGTCGAAAACCCAACAATCTAGAAACAGTTAAAAAAATGTTTGCTAACGTATTAAGTCATGAGCAGATATATATATAATAATAATAATAATAATAATAATAATAATAATAATAATAATAATAATAATAATAATAATAATAATAATAGAATTTTTTTTCTTTTCTTTTTTTTTGTGACTATTAGTGATCATTTTCGGAAAAGATTAGATAGACAGCAATTATTTTTATACTTTCTGCCTGAAATCCATAGAAATTCAATGAATTACAATTATTACAGTTATAACATTATTTGAAATAATTATTGTTCAAATAATTTTTATTAATTATTTTCATTAATTATTTTTATTGATTATTTTTATTGACTTTTTATAATAAAGCGTAATAGCAAAAAGGATTTTTCAGTTTTACCTGTCGAGATGGAAAGATGCAATCTCCGCCGTATGTCTTTCGAAATCGGTGAAATAGAAATGATTTGGTAGAGTTTGTTGCTCTCGTGGAAATCTAAAAGAAAATGAAACCGAGTGAGACAGTATTGAACTTTCACAATCATTAACGAATACAAACTATTTATCGGTAATGTACGTATACAAACGAAATTCACGAAAGCGCGATGCATTACTATCGACTACATTGTACCTCGGCTACATTCGTTCTAATTTGCTTGATCTAAACGTTTAATTAAATATATATTGATCGATCCTGTTAATTAAATCGAAATGTACCTATAATTAACGCGGATACGTTGTCCTATGAAATAGTACGATTACGCGTAATATTGTTTCTTCTTTCTTTTTTATTTTCGATTTTTTCCTTCTCTTTCTTTTTTTCTTTTTCTTTTTTTTTTTTTTTTGTTTCTGTTTACTTTTTCGCTTCGAAAACGTAATTCTCCGAGACAATTCGTGAAAGAGTTAAAATTTGTTATACTTGTCATAGAAAACGGAGCAGAGAGAAAGAAAGAAAGAAAGAAAGAAAGAAAGAAATAAAAGTCGATATCGCGATATCGCGAATGAAAATCCGTAGTTCGTATGCCCGGTTCTGAAGTAAGGGATGTGAGTGAGGGGAGGAGAGAACGAGGACGAAAGACTTCGAGAGCGGGACAAAATGCTAATACAAAATCCCCAAGTTTTATTGGTTTTTGGGTCGAAGGATCACCACAGTGAGTAACGGGGAAGAGGAAGGAAGAAGGTTGCGGGTTGGAGAAGGATGGAAGAACGAAAGCGTTAGCTTCTACGAGAGCATCGCAAACCCTCTCCGTGATCAAATATTTACTCGATGAGCTCCCAGCTGGTTTTACGGGGCCACCCGGTATACGCGTACGGCAGACAATAACCACCGAACCTAAAATTCGAGCACGTCGCATGAATTCCTTTAAAGCTAGCAGAAGAGTACGTCGACTGTTTTTTTTCCCTTCCCCTCTCTCTCTCTCTCTCTCTCTCTCTCTCTCTCTCTCTCTTCCCCCTCCCTTCCTCTCTTTCTCTTTTTCTTTTTTGTCTTTAAAGAGGAAACGGATATTTCTAAAGCGTTTTCCGAATACGAAATCCATTGGTGAGATCCTATTTCATCGCTCTCGATTCGATCTACGATGGAAGAGCATTCATCGTGGATCTTTCACTTTCGTTCCGTTTCGTTGATCGAATCTATAAAAACGCGATACTCGAAAGATGGAATTGTTTTACTCACGTACGAGAGAAAGAAAGAGAAATAGATAGATAGATAGATAGATAGAGAGAAAGAGAGAGACAGAGAGAGTGAGAGAGAGTGAGAGAGAGTGAGAGAGAAAGAGAGAGAGGAAGGGAGAAATCGGCTTTTTTTTTTTTCTCTTTTACTTTCATCTAATAGGTATCGTGATCTATTTTATGTGTCATTTTATACGTCGCAAGTATGAAAAACACAAATAATCGAGAAATTTGAAAAAGAGAGAAAGAGAGAAAGAGAATCTCAAAACTTGTAGTACGCGGTCGACAACTTTTCCGTCCAGGCCGGACTAATTAATACGCCGGCGGTACGGTAATTAGTGCGTAATTTGCATCTGATTAAAAGTTAACAGTCGTTTGCGCTTGTCTCGAGCAGAATCGCGCCACCAGTAGTAAGGTAGTCTTGCGAATATACATATATATATATATATATATATATATATATATGCTGTGTGTATATATATATATATATATATATATATTTCTCTTACTCTGACACGATTTAACTTCAACTTTACTCGTGAGAATATTCTATCGTATCAAGGGTTGTTTGTTTTTAGAGCTTTCTCATTCTTTTTTCACACCCTTTTACAATTGTAGTCAGAAAGAGGTAGAGAATGAGAGAAAAAGAAGAGAGAGAGAGACAAAGACAGAAAGAAAGAGATAGAGATAGAGATAGAGATAGAGATAGAGATAGAGATAGAGAGAGAGAGAGAGAGAGAGGGAGAGAGACGAAGAAGAAGAGAGATAAGTATCGATAGTTGAAAAGAGAAGGATTGTGAAATTCAAATGAATCTGGCGCTTTAGGAACTTGCTAAATGGAATAATAAATGGAATCTTGAACTTAACAAGAATTAGTGTCGATCGTATTAAAAAGTAGAACTTTATTGGATTATTATTATTATTCGATCCCAAGTAATTCAATTAAAACAAAATTTGATTACGAAAAATTCATAATTATCATTATCATTATCATTATTATTATTATTATCATTATTATTTTTATTATTATTATTATTATTATTATTATATGCATTCTATCGGATTCTATAGTTTGGAAGTAAATATGAACTCGATTTAATATTTCCATTGAATTAGATTAGTTTTAATTATCGAGAAATAATAATCGATGTTATAAAATTCATTAATTATGTTATTTTAAAAATACGAAAAAATTTCAAATATATTTTTGATCTAATAATTGATCAAATAATTGATTTGTGTAATGTGATTGGTGATAATCAAGTTGTCATAGTGACATTTAAAAATGACCGATCGATAAAAAATAAAAGAAGGAATATATTTTTCCAAATAACCCAAGCATGTCTCTTTTGCGGAACATATTTTTTTTTCTTTTTTTCTTTTCTTTTTTTTTTATTCTTTTTCTTTTTTTTTTTTTTTTTTTTTTTATAATATTCGATAGATAGGAATAGTAATTAGACGACAAGAAAGTTTTTAATTCGATCGAAGTCCATTAGATTCCTGAGCTTAAGTTACGGGATAAAGAGAACAAAGTTTGCCGTCCAAAATCCGCGAATAAAATATAAAAGGGGTTTTCTCTTGGAGTTTGGCAAAACTTTGGACGATAAAAGCTCAGGAGGAGAAGTAAAAACCGATTTGAAAATGGAAAGAAAGGTTCGATTTGGATCGCGGAGCTCGAACGAAGAACCCGATTACGAAGGGAGGGCTTCGAGTTGCTCACAAGTTGTCTAAGGAAAAAGAACAAGTATCTATGTATGTATACATATCTATGTATATGTGCATATGTAGGTATCTATGTAGGTAGCTACGTATATAGATATATATATATATATTTATATATGTATATATATATATATATATATACACGTGTATATGCTCGTTCGTTTGAAAGCGAGTACGCAGAGTCTTTTTTTCGCGCGTAACGAGAGCTTATTGCAGAGATTGGCTCGTGAGATTGGTTGCACCGGCCGAGAGAGACGACGTTTGCAATTTCGGATGAAATTCTCCCACAAGAGTCCTCTTCATTCCCTTTCTCTCTCTTTCTCTCTATCTCTATCTTTTTCCTGCAAAACTTTCCACGAAACTTATCGCCGAACTTATTACTAGAGTTTAAGCTCGGCTCGGCCACTTATCGCGAAATCTTCGGCCGACCGGAAGTTTAAAGGGCCAAATGTGCGGAGAGCGAGAGTGAAATGGAAAAAGAAACATCAGAAGTAAAGAGAGAGAGAGAGACAGAGAGAGAGAGAGAGAGAGAGAGAGAGAGAGAGAGAGAGACAGAGAGAGAGAGAGAGAGAGAATGCAATAAGCCACACGATGGTCCTTGTCTCGAATTTTCTCTCCACTTCTAGATATTACAAATTCTTTTGTCTTTGTTTTATTTTCTTTCTCGGACACTCTCGGCACCATTCTTCGTTGGCTCCTCTCCTCCCCTCTCCCTCCTTTCCTCCCCACCTATTACTTTAGACCTTATGAAATTTCACCTTTGGTAACTCATTTCGTAATATTAAAAGCGAGAGTAAGGAGGAACTTTTGGGAAATATACATATTTTTGCCAATTATTTCAAAAGATGGCGTAATTGGAATTTCGAGAAAATCGTTAATAATGTTATAATATTCCCTAGAGAAATTTTGTGTTAAACTTTTGATTAAATTATGTTAATCGATCGATATATTGAGAAATTGTTATGATATTTGTCGATGATAATATTATCACGTATATTTTAAAAGGGATGTAAAATCGCGTGTTAAAAGTTATATTCAATCTACGTAGTTGGTAAAGATTTCTTTGACGAAAGAATTTGTAAAATATATTTAATAGGGGAATAGTATCGATGGACGATCGATAATCGTTCAATGATGAGAAATTAATCGTTGGAAAATTTGCACGTACGCCGTGACACATATGTTACACACACGTAATACTCCCATTTTCTTTGCGAACAAACGTTCAGCAGCGCGCTCAAGGATCGTTCCGAGTACTTAGAAATTGAAACAATGGCGGATGTGACGTATCGTTTATTTCAAGAGTGGCTGGAGAGAGACCGGGAGAAAGACAAAGGCGTTAGTAGGCTCGAGAGATAAACAAAGTGAAACGAGATAAAGAGAGAAAGAAAGAAAGAAAGAAAGAGAGAGAGAGAGAAAGAGAAAGAGAAAGAGAGAGAGAGAGAGAGGAATAGAGAGTGAGTGAAAGAAAGAGAAAGAAGAAAGGGAGACTATATAAGAGAAAGAGCAAGGCCATTTCGAGTGGCTCTCTCACGGCACGAGGCACTTGGGAGTCCACTTATGTAATTGTGCTCGTAATCCCATCCACGTAACTTCGTCGTCGCTTGGCACCGCAGGAAAAACTACTCTCTGTTCGGTCGGTGTTCTCCAGCACGAGTTGCAAAGATAACGCGACGGCGATTGAAGTCGCTGAAAATTTGTCGCTGTTGATTAATTTTTTTTCTCTCTTTTTTTTCTTTCCCTTTTTTCTTTTCTTTTCTTTCTTTCTTTTTTTTTCTTTCCTTTCTTTCTTTCTTTTTCTTTTCTTTCCTTCTTCTCAAAATCATCATTGGACTCGATCGTTATATTAAATACGAGCGATTTTTCTTAATCGTTCTTACATAAAATCGTTCTTTTTATCAATTAATGAATAATTAATTCTACGAACTAATAGTTACGCATGCGTTACGATATTTTTAATTTCGTATTTATTTATTTATTTATTTATTTTTTTTTTTTTTAATTATATATATATATTTTTTTTTATTACGTGTATAAGTGAATACGTTTTTTGCATTTTCATGTCTACTTACTGCAAATATCGAAAGATTGACTCTTTTTCTTTTTTCTTCTTTTTTTATCTCGGAATAATAAAAGCCTCATCAATACTTTTTGGGAAATTTTATAATATGAGAAAGGAAGGAACAAAAATACGAAAGCAAATACGTACGTACATAGGAAAAATACGTATGAGTATGGTAGATATTCGGAAACTCTCTCGTTTGTCGTTTTCTCTTAGAATTCTGGGTTTGTTTACCGTTGGAAGTTTTGCCGAGGTCGACGCTCGCGCTCGTATCAACTTGCCCAATGTTTCAATCTTAATTTCGTTCTCTTATCGCGTAGTACACAGATCTAACTGCCGCAGCAGGTCCTCCTCCCCCTACCTCTCT
This sequence comes from Vespa mandarinia, assembly GCF_050613455.1. Lineage (NCBI taxonomy): Eukaryota > Metazoa > Arthropoda > Insecta > Hymenoptera > Vespidae > Vespa > Vespa mandarinia. The sequence continues at coordinate 6,072,753 of NC_140817.1, read as the reverse complement.
CCTCTTGCCTCTGAACCCTGTCCCCTTGTCCTCTCATTGAAAGGATTCGAGCGGAAAATGAGCGGCGGACGAGCGAACAAATTGCCTTTGCTAATTTCGTTTCATGATTTTACTTGAAACCAGAGATATCGAACTTTTCATCTCCGCGTGCATTTCGTTTCCGCATGAAAAACGTCGGATATTTTCCTTTCGAATTCGAATTACGCTTAAGAAAGTATCTTTATCATAAAAATCTTATTATCGCAAGATATCAATAGTTTCATCTTTGCCTTTAAAAGAAAATCACATTCTTTTCTTTTCTTTTTCTATTAAAAAAAAAAAAAAAAAAAAAAAAAAAAAATATTTTTACATTTATCTCAACGTAAACTTTACTCATTCGATAATTATTATTGCACATAGAATATTTACTTTTTGTTTTCTCTTTTTCTTTTTATTTTCTATCTCTATATCATTCCCATTGGAAAAATTTAAGAAAAATAAAATAATTTCAGATAGAATGATCGAGATATTGTAACGAACTTTTGAATGAACATATTTAATAAATTTACATACGTACCTCATTGGCTTGAAAAGAGCTTGCATGTTATTCAAATAGTCGATCACTAATTTCAGTTGAGTGCCGCCTTCTTTCTGAACTGTGAACAAAGAAAAATAATTATACGAATTTTCTCAATATATATAAATATAAATATATATATATATTTATATATATATATATATATATATATATATATATATGTATATATATATATGCATATTACTTTTCTCAATCCTCGTGAGATCTTTTATTAACTCGATAGAGCGAGTAATACGATTTCATACTTGGCTAAACTTGATAAAGTACTATACCTAACAAACATACGCCTGGATTTTGCGTGTCGAACGATCGCGATAGCGAATAGAAAGCGGCACGAAATCATGTCATTTCTCTCTCTATCTTTCTCTCTTTCTCTCTCTCTCTCTCTCTCTCTCTCTCTCTCTCTCTCTCTTTCTCTTTCTCTCTTTCTACAAATCATGCGATCTGCGGGCATCGTGCATCATCGAGTAGGTAGTACGTAGTAGGATGAACATGCTCTATTTATCATGGAAGATAATTAATCGTTGGACCTTTGAGAGGCTAATAGGGATATCGACTCGTATCATTTGACCCTGAAGGCGCTTCGTCGTTCGATGAGCTTCTAAAGGTTCACGCCTTTTAGCATTAAATTCTCTGTTCTTCGCATTACCCCCTTCCTTCATCTCACCCCGTCCTCTTTCTCTTTCGATTGCTTCCCTTTATATCGATATAAATATTTCGAGGAATGATAAAAGTGAATCGGAAATAACATTAAAATTATTAAACTCGTCAGTTTGACGGATTACAGATTTCTTAAAATGACAATTATTACAAATATATTAATTAAAAGTTATTCCGGATGATTTTTTTTTATTAATATTGAATTAAGTAAATTGAAGATAATAACATTTATACTAACAGAAGATTGTTATCTATAATTAAGAGATAGTACAGGTTTAATAAGATATTGAAAAGAGTAAATATTGTATCTATTTCATTCTTATATTCTACGTTAAATAAATAGATCGATCTCTAAAAAATTTTATTTTCCATTAATCAATATGTTATGCTCAAATTAGGAATACGAAGGTTTAACGATTATTATTATATTACGTTTTGTCGCATGATACGTACGATCAGTTTAATTAGGCAATTTCTTAATTCGATAAGTATGATGCTAACGGAACAGACAGATGTTAAATATTTGATTCTAAAGAAAATTGCTTTTAAAATTTATTCATATTTTTCTTCCAAGATCTATTTCTTATTTTAATATTATCTTTTGAAAAAATAAAAACATGAAAAATGAAAACGTGCTTTTAAATCGGTCAGATATTAATTGTTAATAAAAATGATCAAGGAAATGTTCTAAGCATAAATTTATCTTGTATTTTTATATTTCCATTTCTATTTGTCCGTTGTAATTCAGAAAACTGACAGATTTTATTTTTCGACATATTATTATTAGCGCAAAGATTTAATCGATTCGATTTTAATTTATCTTAGCGAATGTCTATATGTATATGTATATATATATATATTTATTTTTCTAAGAAAATCTTTATGATTTTTAATCGACTCGAAGCTTCCTTGGATACGAACGTCACGTTGGGAAGCTACAATGAGGTAACATAATTAACGTTCTCCGGAGTTAGACTATTAGATCGACCTCCTTTGTTTCAAGGAAACCTCAAAAGCGCACGATGAGTCTCTCCGTTCCTTCTTCCTATGTTATAATCTATATAACAATAAATTTGAAACTCATAACCATATGAAATTTTGATGTTATATCACGTTTGAATGACTTTCGATTTATTTTTAATTCATCCATTTGTCGTGAGATTATTGATTATAGATTATCGAATTAGAAGATGGGATATTTTTTATTGTTCTTTCTTTATTTTTATTTGTTTTTACATTAACTTTAGATATTATTTTTCTTTAAATAGGCATTGCATAGATAGTAGGTAGGTGCACGATATGTGTACATATGTACATATGTGTTATATTCTCGTATATAGGTCATAAAATACATTTCACATTAGATTGATGTTAGAATTAAGATTTTTTTCTTCATTTCTTACGGCAGATATGTACATATGTAGTTATTGATTAATTATTCATTACGTTTTATCGAATTTATCATTTTAAATTGCTCGAAATAAAAGGTTAAAAATTAATTATTATTTTATATCTCCGTTTCTTTTTTCCTTTTCTTTTTTTCTTGTGTGTTATAACGTTGCACTTATCTTTTACAATTTATTTTCCTCTTTTAAAACCGTGAAATAATAAAAACTCGATTGAATGAACTGTTTCGAGCGATTTGCATTGTTTAATTCAATTAAACGGAATGCATCTTAATATCGAGTAAATGAGTAACGAATTAATCATCGATAAATAGAAGGAGAATTTATTAGAGTGAGAGGGAGAGAGAGAGAGAGAGAGAGAGAGAAAGAGAGAGAGAGAGAGAGAGAGAGAGAGAGAGAGAGAGAGAGAGAAATAGGAGATAGTTGGAAGGAATTTCTCGTTCGTTCGACCGTAGTTTACGACGTTGTTTCGTCTATTATTCGACAAACGCGAATCGGGCCGCGCGTTCTGCCGTACACGGTATCGGGAAAGCGTTTTATCAAAATAACACGAATATTCTGCGAACCGTCGAATTCTTTTGCGAAAAATATGTATACGAGTTTCAAACAATGTCCTGTCGTTCGATGATAACCTCTGTCGATAAAGCATTTCATTTAATTCGACGAGACGCACGCGTTCACTCGTGTGAAAATTGTTCGGAGAAAAAAAAATGTAAAATTCGATGATATAAATATATATATATATATATATATATATAGAGAGAGAGAGAGGGTGGGGGAGACAGAGAGAGAGGGGGGAGACAGAGAGAGAGAGAGACATACATATACACAGGGAGTCCGTCCACAGACGTCAGAGCAAATATCTCGCGAATGATTGTAGTTAGAAGAAAGTTTAATAAGAGAAATTTGCATTATTCCGAGTCAGTTATAAAGTGCATGTAAAATTTTTTTCCTTTACTCGTGACCTTTTCGAGTTATGAAGATCAACATAGTATTTTTTTTTCGTTTTTTCTTTTTCTTCTTTTTTTTTTTTTTCTTTTAAATGGATATCTATCATTTTTTTTTTGCATATTTATATATAGCAGCAGTAATTTGCAATAAAAAGCATATCTAAGTAAAATATTATTACTATGTGTCGTTTACGAGATAATCGATATATTAAGTATTACAAGTAGTTAGTTTTCCCGTAGTACAATTTGAAAAATAAAATCGTCGGACTATGTAATATTTAATTGCACAGAAGTGCTGATTAAATTGAATAGAATTGATGATCTTCGAAATATACGAGAGAAGTATTTGATTTGTAAATAATATTTATATAGTATTTTTATAGCACGATATATGAATTAAAGCAAGTATAATGTAAATCTATCAGTCAGTCTTTAATTATGCTATAAACGATACATACTAGAAATTCTTTACTAGATATCATTTTTATTGTAAATAATTGATTGCAAATATAAATGAATAAAAAAACAAAAAATGTATAGACATCCATTTAAAAAAAATTATATTGACTACACTTTATTCTGATACAGTTTGTAATTGACTCAGAGCCATGCAAATGTCTTTTATTAAACTTCCTTTGTAACTTTAACCGGTTGCACGATATTTGCTCGAACATCCTGTATATATACATATAGTCTATATATATTCTATATATATACCCTATATATATCATATATATATCTATATATATATATATTGGATAAGGTCCAAATAAAATGTCGCAAAGTGTTTTTATCGAATTATTATAGATAGTGATCGGCAATTTTCCTTTTATGAATCGAAAAAAGAAAAAGAACTATTATAAATTACTGTCATCAATTAGGATAATATTTGTTCACTGTCTAAACGATAAATAATTTTCTTTGTTCATATCCGTTATTATATAATAATAATAAATTCAAATAATATAATATATATATATATATATATATATATATATCATTATAACGATGTATATCTCTAATATTTCCGAAAAAAAAATAACTTTGAAAGAATTTATTTCGCTCATCCTGTAGAATCACTTAGAAAAGTGAATTACATTCGAATAAAAATTTATTACCTATACGTTCTCATTGAAATGACTGAACCGATATTATATTTCGTTTCGTTAAATAATAACGCTGAGATTTTTTACAAAGTATGATTCGCTTTGAGAATTGATTCATTACAGAATAACGAAAAATTGAATAGACTTTCGCGTACCAGCTGTGGCCTTTGCCATTTGTTATTTTCACGTGCCGGAAAAATTCTTGGCACGAATCGCATAGATCGTTTATATATATATATATATATATATATATATATATATATATATATAAAAAAAAGAAAAAATAAAAAAAAATAAAAAAAAATTTCTATTGGATAGTCGAACGAATTGTAACGAATGGACCATACATGTCAGTCTTAAAAAAGCTTTCTTATTGTATGATATAATGATCGTAAAATAAAGATAGAAAAAAAGAGAACAATGATTTTGAAAACTTACCAACGTGAGTGATTGGTTGCGTTGCCATTTGACGTAATAATTCATCCACGTAGGAAGAATCTTTTGGATACAATTCCGTCCTGGATATTTGTAGATGAAATTTTTCAAGAGTCGTGGCATTTTTTCTGCAAGATATAAAAATTATAAGTTAAATTAAATCAGATCTGAATCAATAAATAAAATTGTTTCTCTTTCGAACGTATTTGGGATAAAGGATGAACATTGGTTTAGGACAAAGGTATCGTCATCGATGGAAAATAATGAATTGTATTTAATTGGCATTTATAATTAATAACGAATCATTTGTGTTAAAAAAAAATTTTTTTTTATTTTTTTTTTATGGATACAAAATAACGTTTCCTTAATTTGAAGCTCGAATAAATCATCAATTTCTATCGAAAGAACAAATTCGTAATATAACGTTTATATTAGATTTTTATTTTATTCGTTATTATAGATAAATATTCGTATATAAATCTATAGAGCCCTATCGATAAGACTTTTTATTGAGATAAAAAAATGTTCACTACTGTTATTAATGTTTGATATGATTGAAACGACAGTACTCAAATTTCCATTGTACATATCGGATTCGTTTGGACCTGAATATTCTGTAAAATAATGAAGGTTCCTGGGGACAGAAACTGTCAGGAAAGTTATCCTTGCCTTCTGAAAGCTTCATTAAGCCCGGTTGTCCGTAAAACTCGTGCAGAGCGGCCTACTTCGGAATTAATTAATATCTAATATTTACCGTAATTAAGATTAATTTTAGCTCTCCAGAGAAATTAGTATGGTGATTTTATAACACGCCAAGCGATTTTATGCTTAACTTTTAGTATAAGTCGTTTCAAGGGAAGCATTGGATTTATCGTTTCTGTTATTCAACGTTCTGACGATAATGATACGATAAATTTATTGGATTTTATAAATTGATTTAAGCGTATTTAGATTGGCTTTGAAATAATTATCGCGAAATTTAATTTTCGATGAAAATGAAATTTTTTCATTTTGTTTTCGATCGAAATACGAATTATTGAATTTTACGCAATCGAATTTTTCTTTTATAAAATCCCCAAACTGATACCGACTAGATTTTGAGAAAAATTTATTGGTTTATTTTTTAAACGAGTTGATCGATTAAAAAATGCTCTTCGTATTTCGCTTAAGTGAATTATATATATATATATATACATATGTATATATTACAGCGGTGTTACATGTCTTATTGTTTTTGCTTAAATTATTACGTTGTTTTTTTTTTTTTTTTTTTTTTTTTTTTTTTTTTTTTTTATAAAAAAGACAATAGATTAATTTTTACATGAATTATCCTAGAAACGTATTAACGATTCTTATGCATTTTTATATTTGATGAAAACGCCCATACATAGTATGCATTCATTTCATTAATATTTGTATATTAATTACTTTTAAATGTATATACATCTAACTATGTGAATTATTTTCCACGTATATAAAATTATTTTTATCTCTTTAAAATTCCTAATTGGATAATTAAAGTACTCTAACTATACACAATATTTATTATCCAATCAAAAATTTCCTTTCCTCGCATTAATTTCTCGACGATTCATTGAAATGTCAATAAACGATAATGGCAAAGAAAAAAAAGAAAAAGAAAAAAAAATGATGAAATCACGATGATGCTAAAAGATAAAGATAACGTTGTAATCTGAAACAATAATCGGTGGTATCATTGTGTTCATTTAAAGTTTAAGTGAACGATCTCAACAAATAAAAAAGAAAGACTCGATCTGACAATTTACTAACGTCACGATCGACACTTGACTTGGCTTATCTTCCTCTCGAAAGAATGATCAATTTATCAAGAACGATCCGAGCTCATCGATATTATGGATCGCACCTTTCCATAAGATAAGACGATATGAACAACCTTCTTTTTAGAATAACCCAAAGTAGCTCCATTTTTAGTAGTCTTGGAATTTTTTTTCTCCGAGTGAGTATAAATTACGTGTACCTTGCCGAAAAGTAAGCTCGAACGTAAAGCTGGATGAGGAGTAGAGCTCTGACCGTGATACTCGTACAGAAAGAAGAACGACGAACTTGGAAACAAATTCGTTAAGGGACTTGCTCTCGTCGTAGAATTCCGAATATATTAAAACGAAAGAAATACAAGATGAAGAAAAGCAAAGAAGAATTACTTAGAAAGATATTAAGATAAAGATATAATAAAAATATATATTTAATATATATAGCTAGGATATTTTTACATATATGTATATTGTCCAATATATACTTATATATATATATATATATATATATATATTATTTATGTAATAAAATTATATATATTAAATATTATATATCTATATCATTTTATTATACAAGTATATGTATCTATCTATGTATCTCTATATATACACACACACACACACACAATAGATATAAATGTTGACGTAATTTGAATACCATGATATTTAATAGATATAGCTATGTATGTATAACATATATATATATATATATATATATATACATACACACAGACGTGGTATATATTTGAATAGACGTCGTGTGGTGTCCTTTGACGTCGTGACCGAAGACGCACACGCACGTACACTCAAATATACTGAAACATAGACGAGAGGGCAAAGAGCAGAGGCTTGGTTTGGTCGTTCGTGATAGGAGGGTCCGTTAGTGGACGACGTTTCATGACAGCGTTTCATGACGGCGTTTCATGCATTTTAAAGGGGCCACTAGGATCGACGGAGATAGAACGGAAGGTTTACAGGGGTGCCGTAGTTGCGTCGACGAATAGCGAGGCCGCTTTTTTTCGCACGCGCTCGCTTGAAAACGCGTCTGGGTTGCACCCTTGGGCGTTGTGGAGGCTCGCTTCAAAAATTTTCCTCGATTATTCAACGACGCTCGATCGCGAGTGACACGCCCTATCTTTTCTTTCTCTCTTTCCTTCCTTCTTATCAAATTACTTTATGTTTTTATTCATGACTTTTACTTTGAATTAATCGTTTCTTTTTCTTTTTTTTTTTTTTTTTTTTTTTTCTTCTTTTATCATGGAAGCTATTATTACATCAGGTATTTATTTTAAAAATCTGTATGTCTTATCTTAATTAAGTCATTTCTTTCAAGTCGTACGATTCCTTTTCTTTTCTTTCTCTTCCTTTTGTTATTTTTTTGTATTATTATTTATTATTATTATTTTTTTGTTTTTTGTTTTTTTTTTTTTTTTTGTAGGATTAAACGAAGAGCTTTGAGTTTGTACGTAGATATGGGAAGATTAATACATTGAAGAGAAAAACAAGTTCTTTTTTTCTTTTTCTTTTTTTTTTTTTTCCTTCCGTAGCAGCTCAAAATAACAGGGAAATGAAAATTTTTGAACTTTTATATCAAGATCTATTGAAAAATAATGTATTTTATTCTTTAAGTCCGACCCAAATATTGTATTATAATTTATATCTGCCAGATAAAATGAGGTTTACTATCTTTCTCTTTCCATTTCTCTTTTCACGAAAATATTTTTCTCCCTTCCATCCGTTGCCTGGATATCAAATCGCGCGGGACAACGAGCTGCTCGCTGTATTCTTCACGAAATAAAGCCTTCGAACTCGTTCTCTCCGATGAGAAGACAAAACTAAAGTGAATTTGAAAGAGAAATGTGTTTTGGATAAATAAAATTCAAATCTTGTATCACGATTGCGAGTTGTAGTTTGGATTACGTACTGTCACAAAAATCAAATAGAAAACTTCTAAGCTGACATTTAATATAAATATAATAAATAGATTGTTATATAGGGATTTTATATTTTACTATATAACATTATAGATAATAAAAGTGTTAAATTTTATTAGAAATAAAATTGAACACCTAATTGTTAATCGGCTCGATTGAGAAATAAAAACAATTTAATTCTTATGATTGATCATTGAATCAATTTTACGTTTAATTTTTGATCGTTAATTCGATAAAATATTAAAATTAATAAAATATTTTATTCACACAGAAACATATAATTATTTCATATATTCGTTATACGTATATAAATTTTTTTCAAAGTTCGCAGTTTTGTAGTTTATAGAAAACAATGAAAAGCACTCACAGAAGGATAATTATTAAAGTGCAAAACTCGTACGCGGAGAAACGAAACGAGATAGCGTCGTCCGAGATAACGGATGCGGTCGTTTCGTTGTCCGTATCACGTACCGAGGCAATAACGAAAGATATATGACCCATGCATTCTCATTAAATTACGAATCAATCGCACGTGCGAGCATTCGAACGTAAACGTTAAAATAGCTATCAAACTTACGTAGGTATACATGTTCAACATCGTACGAGTGTTGGATAGTGTTGGGACACTGATTACGAACGGGAAAAAAAAAACGAAAACAGAGGAAAAACACAAACACACATATACGAGATAGTTGTTATCGATCGTTCGATAACAACTTTTTTTTTTTTTCTCTTACGAATAAAAGTACTACGAAATTTAATGATTTATAATAGAATAATATAAAGTGTCTCAAAGTGTCTAAGCTCGTTATTTAAAATTCATCTCGCGTTTATTACTTGAAGAGAGCCTCGAACCGATTCGCGATACTTTTCAACATTGAGAGCAACGTGATTTTCATAAAATTTTGAAAACTAAATTATTAAATTGCCATACGAGAAACGTTCTCTTTTACTTTTTTAACTTTGATTTTTTTTTTCTTTCTTTATGTTTTTCTTTTTCCCTTTTTCTCAAGCGTCGTAATCTTCTCTCTCGTTCCGATTTATACGGAAATATGCAGTCGAATCGTCCATCGGTCATAGCATTCGCTGTGATTGCGATCGACAACTAAAAACCAACGAAACCAATCGTGTCGTCTGAACAAATAATTAACGCAAAGACTTGAAGTATTAACGATGAAGTTAAATATATTTACATTTCGTGGTAAAATAAAATTAAAAATTGAGATAAGGTACGATTCACGGATTCGAGTTATATCTGTTGCAACTAAAGGTCAGTTTGCAATTAGTGAAACTTTTCGAAAATTAGTTCTCTCTGATATCTATGAATATTTACTGTTCATGGGAAATATATGTGTTAGAGAAAACGTTGAAATAACAATTTTGCAATGTATTACAGATAGTGATTGAAAATATTAAAAATAAAAAATTAAAAAAAAGAAACAAATCAAATTACGAAAGCGTTTCAAATATATCAATAACGAAGTGCAATTATCCAACATCGTTTTATTCTTTAGTATGAGATAATAAGTATTTTCATACTTTTTGCCTCTACAATCCTCTACAAATCCATTATATTCATCGTATAAAGCTAATTTGATAATAAATTATAATAAATTGATGAGATAAATATAATATAGAAAGATGAAATTGTAGAGGATAATTAAAGGGGGGGAAAAAAAAGAATGTAGATGATTAGAAAGATAATTTAGAAAACGAGGAAGAAGTTGTTACTCACGTCTTATCGTTTAATCGCAATTCCATTTCGACTAAACATCTATAGTCGATATTTTTGTTGAATGTAAAAAATAGCTGAGTTTCTTTCTCTTTCGTCAACATTATTAACCTAATATAAATCGTTTATCGATAGTACGATTAATCTTTTACGATTAAAAACATTATCGAAATGAATGATGTGTATTATATATCGTAAGATAATAGATTATAGGATTCTTTGAGTATTATTAAAAAATATTCTCTTCTGTAGGAGGATTTCAGTTTTCGAGAAATTGATTAATCATTATATCTTGGAGATTCGATGCGCTCACGTTTGTTCGGTAGACATAATACAAGAGCATTCAGGTTCACCGATCGCGAATCTTGCAGCTTTTATTGAAAATATCATCTCTCACGGCACTGCCGAGATCAATAATCATTAATAATTGGGGCGGACAACGCGTATGGGTTGCAAATATGAACTCGGATTCGCGCGCGTGTGCTTTCAAATCGACTACCGTCAAGAATGACTTCGATCCGAGCAAGCATTTCCATCCAGTGGTATTACGAATTAAAGCCTCGTCTAGACGAGTAGGATCGCCCAGGGGATAATTGGAAACTGAATATACCAGGAAATAGATATCCCTTGATATTCGCCTACATTCATAACTATGAGATGTGTCGCGATACGCGCGATCGGTTAAACGCAAATTAAATACGTTCGACGATATTACAGTTATATTAGATCCGATATCTATTGTATATATATATATATATATCGATTTTCTTTTTGCCAAATTTGTTATTATCGTACGCATGAAATATCTTCTACTAATTGCCGAAGATGAACAACGAAAAAGTAAATATATAAGAAAAAATCAAAAATAAATACCATAGAGAATTGAGAAATTATTTTCGTTTTCTTCATTCGTAAAGATATTTATCTCATTTAGAATCGCCAGGGACGATTTTAGATTCGAAATTAATTATCGAGGTAACCGAAACTATTATTATCGACCGTTATAATTGCATTATAATTAACCAAATTCTGAATAATTATGATTGTTTTATTGCTTAACCTCAAATATTGTATAATCTTATCCGTTCAACGTCGTTATTACAATTTCGTTATAACTCGATATTATTAAATGTTGACCGTGTTCGTTTCTAATTCAAAGAGATAATTGAAAATGATTTATTAATAAATAAGAGGTGAAATGGCCAATACGTATAATCATGATCAATTCGATACTTCTTCTTCTTTTTTCTTTTTTTTTTTTTTTTTTTTTAAGTGAAATTCTTTTAGAAATTCTTTTAATATTTGTTATCAATCGTTTGGATAAAAAAAAAAAGAAAAGAAAAAGAAATAAGAAGTTATAGATCGAGAAATTGATTAATTGTTTGGAGGAGGTTTTGTTATAAAAAAAAAAAAAAAAAAAAAAAAAAAAAAAAAAAAAAAAAAAAAAATAGGAACGTTGCTCAATTAAGTTTTTATTCGCTAAATTAAGGTTTTTTGAATTACAATACGACAAAGAAAAAGAGAGAAAGAGAGAGAGGAGGGGAAGAGGAATATAAAAGTCATTTATTCGGAGAACAGTTTTGGCAAATCGGATACGTTTGCGTATCGCGATTAATTTCGAGTGTAATCCACCAGTTTAGCTGGTTGAGCACAGTCTTAATCCTTGAGCGAACACGCGCCTACGTGCATATTAAACGTGCATCCTCGTACACCAGAAGAACGTACACGTGGATTAAGAGAAAGGAGAGACTCGTACCGGCATGTCACTCCGCAACGCCCGCACGAGTCCGGAAGCGTCCTTGCAACGTGTAGTCTACGAAAGATAAGGATGTTCCACAAGCGGAATAATGTCCTCCGATAGAAGCCGCTTATCGTTGACTACAGCGCCACGTTGCTTCATTTCTGTCGTCTTTTAACTTATTCCATCCATTTTATTCGATAAAATAATTTATTCAAACTCTTTATAAAACTCATTGTTACATTACACTATAAATTATCGTAAATCATTAGGTATTTTTTAATTATTACGATCGTTATCAATTATCGTTGTTTCGTAAATCCTTTGTTTTTTTTTTTTTTTTTTTTTGGATTGCCTTGTTTCAATATCAACAGCGACGTTTATTTATTTAATCCTTTTGAATTCGCTTATTTATTTATTTATTTATTTGTATTATTTAAGTTTTATTTCTTTTATTTTCTTTTATTATCACAAAATATATACAAGTAATATATTATTATTTTTTTTTTTTTCACATTGAATAATTTTTTTCATAAAATATGATGAATAATTGAATTATAGCAGGGTGAAACTATTGTTCGGAAAATATTTCTATCGAAATTTGTTCATTATTGTACAATTGTTTCGCGAATAATTATAGACAATTTTTTCACATAACAATTGTGGAAAAATGGAAGACACTTTTGTAGGAATAACTGACCGCATTGGGATTTCATTTTAAAAGTCTCATTATTATAAGCGAATATATTCTACCACCTGAGTCACCATACTGGATATTATGTGGATTTACTTAAATAATATTTGTGAGTAGAAATATAAGTAACCCTCTTATAATACGAAAATCCATATCGTATTATACGAGAAAGTAAAATATTATTTGATGAATAAAAAAAAAAAAAAAAAAAAAAAAAAAAAAGAAAATTCGTGACAAACTACAATAAATACAAATCGTTTGAAAGACGATATAAGTGTTACCGTAAATTCAAATCGTACTGTATAAAAATCACATTCTTAATGTGCGTGTTATAACAAGATGGTTACAATGTAATATATATACATACATACGTGTAGGTTTTTCAAATGAATTCTGAGAATAACACTGAAGCGACAATAAGTATTATCATTTTACTTCGTTTCTATGTTTATTATTTATATATCGTGTTTTTTAATTTTTATATGATGATTTCCATCGTCGTCATTCCTCCATTATTATCAATAGAATTGTCAATATTATTTTTATTATTTTTACTTTATATCTCTCGATTGCCATAAACTCGATCTATCAGTATAAGGAGAACGAATATAGTTTTCCTTTTTTAAAACTAATTTGGTAGTCAATATATACCATTTCGTATGCTTCCGAATCTTTCGCAGATTTATATATTCATCATGAAGTACCGGTCACGATCTTTCGAAATCGTCTATATTCATGAGAAATTGCGATATTACGAATTCGTAGGATTTCTCGGGCAAGGATGAAAAAGTACGAGCGGTGCTATAAAATCTTATTCCTCTTGAGGCATCGCCTAGCTTTTTTATCATCTCTAGAGTGCTAACTGATGTCCGTTGGTATTCAAGATTCATAACTTGTCGGATAACTCGAACGCAGCAACGACCTTGTCTTTGCGATCTGGGAATCATCGTTTGATTAGTTCTATGAGACTTTTTTGAGATTTATCAAGAGTACGTAGAATTATCTTCTTTTTTTATTTTTTTTCTTTTTTTTCTTCCTGTTATGTTACAAAGCAAGATCGATTATCAAATCGGTTATCATTATTTTTGATCTATACCAATTTAAGAAAAGGAAACAGGAATCAATTAAAAACAAATTAAACGATAAAGATGTTTCTCATACGAATGAATAAGAATTCTTTTATGAAGGATGCTCGATTGAAATCTGAAATCGTAATGGAAAAAATATATCCGATTAGATCTGTTTAAAATAGTTCGTAAATATAGATTGTACACCATCATGGCTTTTAGGTAACATTATAAATACAAATTATATGAAACAATATGCAAAGATATTATGACGTATAAATTATGTGGAGACATCTTTCAGATTTATAGTACACCCTGTAGTTATCTTCCTTAACTTACACTACTTTGAATTTTCTTCATTCGACCTCGTTACTTCCTTCCGAATAAAATACAAGCTCTGGCGCGAACTTCGAAATGGTTTCTGCATCTCTTGCTTACACGTAATGACGTTTCGTAGAAGATTATGATACATAATAAGCTTAGTATATTTTCTAAGAACTATCTTACGAAAACAAACAACATATAGTAGGTCTGATAAGATAAGATATAATAATTATCTTTTCCAAGTGTTTTTCATGATCGACATTTAAATATAGAAGAATACGAAATGTCGCTTACGATTGAATAATGAATTAAGCATATGTATTATTTATATAATTCACGGTTTTGTTTCTTTCTCATTTTAAAAATGACATCATTATTTTTATAGATCGTTTTCATTGTAACGAAGAAACACGATTGAGAGAAAAAGGAACTGTATTTTTTTCTTTTTTTTTTTTTTTCTTCTAAATTTATAAATAATCGCGAATCTTCGTATTTTCGTTGATTTTGTATTCGCCTTGTATATTTTTCATTGTAACGAAGAAAAACAATTGAGAGAAAAAGGAAGTGTATTTTTTTTCTCTCTCTTTTTTTTTTTTTCTAAATTGATAAATAATCGTGAATCTTCGTATTTTCATTGATTTCACATTCGTCTCGTATACATTTTTATTCGTATTCGCGTAACGCGAATTTGTTAAAATCGACTTTTTTCTAATAAAAATATAAAATTCCATAATGTGTTCTACAATTGCAAATCACGTTATTTAATTATGTTAACTTAAAATGTATCATTTAGAGACTATTGTATATATTTTTATCATTATCGTTTCTTTTTTTTTTTTTTTCAAAATAATTACATCAGTTACCAGATAATCGATAATCCCATTTGTAGTTCAAATTTTTATTATTAAGAATCTCAAAAGGAGATTTTATTTTTGGAATTCTGGTTACCTACGTAATAATAGATTATGACTCATAAATTTGTTTTCATTGTCACATCCGTTTAATCCAATAACTATGTATATATATATATATATGTATATATATATATATATATATATATATATATATATATATATGTATTGTATTACGACCGTATTGGAATTTATGTATATACATTTGAACAGATAGATTTTGATGATTATTCTTTCAACAACGTGAGATCCTTTCTGATGGTAAATCGCGAAAGCAGCTTGGGAAAATCAAAATGGATTAGATCAGGCTAAGTCTCTGGAACCGCGGACAAACGAGCTCGGCCTGATTACTCGGTATTATCCGATTAAGCGCGTCTCTTGTCAACCTCTATCTTTATCAAAGTCGAACGGTCCTTCCGTTTCCGTCGAGGAATCAGCCAACTCCCTTCGTCCTCTTCGAAGGAGGAGGACTCTGCTTAGAAACATGCCAAACTGCAAACCGAATCTTCGGAAGCAGATTGAGTTCGGAAACACACGTGCGACTCGAACTAATCTCGCGCCTCTCTCTCTCTCTCTCTCTCTCTCTCTCTCTCTCTCTCTCTCTCTCTCTCTCTCTCTCTCTCTGTCTTTCATTTCTCTCTCCGTTTCTCCCTGTCGCATGCGTCTCTTGCTCCTACTCTCTCTTCGTTCTCCAACTCTATCAGGACGTGAATTTAAGCTTCGTTCGCATGTATAACGTAACGTGACTGAACGGATCCAGGACGAAGCGATGTCCAATGAATTTCTGAATATTATATGGGTTTCTAGATGAGAGAGAGAACGAGAGAGAGAGAGAGAGAGAGAGAGAGAGAGAGAGAGAGAGAGAGAGAGGTTTTAGATGAGCGTATCTCGATTCAGAATGAAATTCGTAAAATAAATTCCTTTCTTTTATATCTTTTTATAATTCTATGAAATATCTATCTAGAGGAAGAGAGTATGTTCGAGAAAAGAGAATGGAAAATGCGACTTGAAATTTGTATCGGCCCTTAAAATTCAAAGGGATACTATCCTCGATGAAACTAAAAGCCAAGCAAAGAGCAAAGATTCGAAGTAGTAATTATTATTAATCAATGGCGTACGAAGAAAAAGGTAGGATGTTCCTCGAAAGGGGTAGAAGAGAAAAGTGTCTGCGTTGTTAGGTGAAAGAAGGAAAATCCATGGGAGTATAAAACACAAGGACGACCCTCCTAATGGCAGGCCACTTGCCACTGAATTTTTTAACAGAGCTTATCCGACGTAGGAGAATCTAGTGGTTTAGAAAGAAAAGAAGAAAAATAATAAAACCCTCTAGAAAATAAATCTTTCAATTTTATCAAACGATATAAAAGCAATGATCTGATATATTCATGATATAAAAGGTTAATTGATAAATATTTAAAGATGGTTACTTACACGATCTTTGTGTTTTTATCCTGTAACGTTTTTTCTCTTTACAATTTACGTTAAATAGAGGTAAACATAATAAAATATTATCGAGCCAAAAGAAACGATCTATTGTATGTCGTAAATCGATTATGATGTTATAAAATTTTCTTCATATAATTGCGTTTGCATTGTTTAGTCGATGTAATACATTTTTCATTCAATTTTTTACGATAAATCTGACGTGATATTTCGAGACGGTACACGTCGTTCTTTTTTTAGTTACAATCACTAAGAGTGTTTGCACAATTTGTAAGTTTGCGTGTTTGTGACAGGAAAAATATTATCCGTTCCTTTTTTTTCTCTCTCTCTCTTTTTTGCATCTCAATGCCTTTATTTATTTTTTCTTTTTTTGTATGGCAAGAAGAAAATACATTACTTACAAATCTATATTGAAATAAGAAGCATGAACTTTTCTAAGAATATACATATGTATATATGTGTAAGGTATACAGGACGAGTTAACTAAAATTGGAAGGGTGAATATATTTTCGGTTACTTTTGCTGGCAGGAAAAGATATTCAAGAAGAATATCTTTGATTCAATATGACTGATATAGTTGTGATGAAATAATGATTGATACCTTTGACATACGAGTATTTTCAATTAAACGTTTTCTTTTAAATGGAACTTGACTTTTTTTATTTATTTAACAAATTTCAAAGCAGATTAAGGCTTATCGGAAGCGTCCTAAATTTCTTTTATTGGTGAACAAAAATATCATCCTGCAAGATTTATCTATATAACGGACCTATTTATGATATTATTTTGTGATCCATCTACATTTGTTCTTAGTTTTTATATCATATTAGCGTTCGTGAATTTTTTCATTCGAACATTTATCGAACCTATGCTATTTAATACTCATAACCATATTTAGAAGGATGAAATAAAACGAAGGAAGAAAGCGTAGCGTATGTAAATTTTTTTTACAATACTTAATTAGATTAGGATGATAATAATATTATTTATGAAAATCTATTTTTAAAAAGAAATTCGATAAACGAAGAACGAAAAATTGAAAATACATTTTTCAACGGGACGTAAATATTATACATCTATTGTTTCCCTTCTAAATAATATTATTATCATCAGATTATTACTGCAATGAATTGTTTTAATAAAAAAAAAAAAAAAAAAAAAAAAAAAGAAAAGGTAATGCACTTAACGTCAATCGGATATGAGAAGAACGTCGACGTCTATTTAGAAATTGCACGTTTCTTTTATCTTACGGAATACGTATTGGCTTTTGTATTATAAAAATTGATGATCATATCATTGTCTGATGTCTCATTGTCAGTTCAGTTCTTTAATTTACGTGCGTCAATAAGGTGTGAGGAGTACAACGTACTTACTTAGTTTATCTATATCTAAACATGCATATGTACATCGATACGATGAATCAAGAAAAAGGATATAATTTTTTTAACGCATCTGTACTTCATTTTTTCTCGCGCTCGTCATCGTCTGAAGTCAGACACGTCCTCGAACGAACATATTGGATGAAGTCTTAATATATTTATTGATATGCAATGTACACAAAGTGATGTGCATTGCGCTTGCGCGATAGAAATATTGTTTTGCTTATGATTATGACGCCATATTTGTTCGATTGATACTAACTTAACGAGAATTTCCATCGTCCGCTTTATTACAGACTATTGGCATATTGTTTTTTTTTAATGCACACCTTTTGCTAATATATCGATCGATTATCTTGTAATGTGTTTTTTTAAGATATGTATGCAATGTCGCTCGCAAGTCGTGCATATATGCAATATTTATAAAAAAATATTCGTAAAAACAAAATCGACATTTTGACTTCTTTTCAAGGGATATTATTATGTAATATTTTTATTATTTTCTTTTCCTTCTTCGAATTTTTCAACTTTACTTTAAAAGTGATATCGGTCTTTTCTTGATTAATTTTTTATTTGATCAGCTGTGATCGATTTTACTTCGTATCATATTTAATTTTATCATTATTTTTTATTAATAACGATCTTACGTTCAAAATTTTCCAAGAATTCTACCGATCACCGTCATATCCCATGATGTAGAAGTAAATCTGTCTCTTTTTTTAAAACATAAACCGAAGTTTAATAGAGTGGAAGAGAAAGAGAGAGAGAGAGAGAGAGAGAGAGAGAGAGAGAGAGAGAGAGAGAGAGAGAGAGAGATGTCGCATGCGACATGTAAATAATCATAAGCCTATGTTTTCACTTGAATTTCTAAAAAATTATATAGAATATTTAGACGTATATACATTCACGGAAACAATTCAATAGGATTCTTTGAATAACGTATTTTATTATTGAACATTTTAATTTTAATATATATATATAGTTTTCAAAACAATCATAGAATATTTTCGGCGTAATTAATAATTAAAAATAAATAATTATTAAATAATTAAAAATAATTGTCGCGTATTAAGATCAATGCATCATGGAAAAGAATTAAAAAATGAATATACTTAATATATTTCTCTTCTATATGAAATTCAATAAATAAATTTTTAAATTAAATGGCTTAACATCTTACGATGCTTTATTATAATAAATAAGTAAATTATTTTTCCTTATTTCAAATCATTATTGTAATCGCATAATGTCAACTTCAGCTACTCGGACTTATTACAATGTCGACCTACTTCATTTTCAACATATTTCAATGTCGACCTAGCTCATTTTCAACCTACTAGGGATCAACCCATTTCAATGTCGACTTATAGCGTAGACGAGTGGTTTTGGAGTTATCTTAGAGATTTAAATATAGTGTGTGAAAAAATGTAAGTCCCTTCGGTAGTCATCATGTTGTGATAAATCCTCTCGTTGGTTTACTTGCCATTGATATATTTCTTATCTATTTTCCATGCTTATATTCATTTCTATTAGTTCACGATAGAAATATCTTCTTATATTTTAAATTTGTAATATTAATAATAATAATTAGAAATACATCATTGAATTCGTATATCTATTTTCGTTCTATTTTTCACGATTTTAGCGTAAATGTCTAATTATTAATTATTTGATTTCATCAACAGAATATGTAAAATTTAATATATATTGGAGGACCACAGTTGTATATTAATATAAACGCGATTTATTTTAACATGATATATATATATATATATATATATATATATATATATATATATATAATACATATATAAAATAAACAAGAAGATATTTGCAACGGTAGATCCTGGATTACGAAAATGGAAAAGTAAATATAATTTTATTAATTAATTAAAACAAACACTTGTAGAAAAGGGATCGTTCGCGAGGATTTTTTAATCAAATATAAATATAAATTTTTTAATAATACAAAGATAAATTCAAATTCATACTTTCTTAAGATAAAACAAAGTCGCACGCAAAAAAAGAAAAAAAAAGAAAAAAAAATATATATATATATATAAATTGCAATCTTATCTTTATAAACTTATTTATATATTTATTTTAGTGATTTTAAATGATTTCAAATCATTTAGAATTTTATAATTGGAATTAAAATTTAGTATGTCGGAATTAAAAATTATTTTACATTATTATGAGATTCTTATTTTAAACATTTTCAAAGATATAAAAGTAGTCATTAGCCCAAGTAGGTTTAGACAATAAGTTAATTAATTTTAGTTGAGAATATTTTTTTAGAAATTCATATATTAATTTCTCCTTCTTTCCCCTCCTCATCCTCTCTCCATCAATCACGCTTTCTACGTTCTCATCCGTATGTATATTCACATACATACGTATTTACTCATATAAGTTAGAAACATGGGTTTAGTTTTAAGTTCTCTCCTTCTGGCAACTATCATTGTGTTAGTGATCGTACACGATGTACTTTATAAATTGGGACGTATTCCTAATTAATTAAGAAAATTAAATGAGGCGTGTATATTTAAAGTTAGGAACGACAGAGATGTTCTCTGGCATATCTACTTAGAATAATCTTTTTTATTCTTACAGTATACGTAAGAATTGTGGAGCATGTATGTTACAATAAATGTTTTATAAATCTTTTTTTTTTTTTTTTAAATACAAAAATAGATAGGCTAATAACATACTTCTGTATGAATGTGTTTTCAATTTTAAATAGATAGGATCAGGTAAGACGCGTAATGTGATTTGATATTGCCAATTAAAAGTGAAAAGTAAAAGTATTGTATTAGGATCTAACAGAGTATACGCGTTAATTAGAAATCATTTGCTATATATCTATTTAATTTATTTCCTTATTTTTCGAGTTTCTCAAATATATTGTTCATTTGTATATATATAATAAAGTAAAATTAGTCAAATTGAAAAGTAAATTTAATAAAGTCAAGGAATAAAATAATAATAAGATATGTCGTAGATTTTCTAATATAGTTTGATATTTTCAAATCATTTAAACACGAAAAGTGTCTGATAGTTTAATCGATTAGATTTAATATCTGCTCCAACATTCGAGTAAATTATAAATGTGAATTGATTAATTCATTTGATCTATTTATGATTAAAATATCTCCATAAATATGTAATATTTTATTTTTAATTTTTGTCTTTGTTATTAATCTGTCAATTGAAAAGGACAAGTTAATTTGTTAATAAAGATTTAATATCTTCCGTAACAGAAAAAGAAATATGAATAATTTGTTTCTCATTTCTGTTAAAGAAAAAATCAATTCTTCTTATTATTTTTAATCGAAATAAATTTTGTACATCCACGTTTTATTGATCGATAAAATTTTTTCCCTTAACAAGTTAATAATAGAAAAATACAAAAAAAGACGATTAAAGATACGACGAGAGTAAGGATGTCCGATATGTAATATTAAATTAACAATTTGAATCATCCTATATATTGATTTTTAAAAGACTTTAAATATCTTATTTTATGACGCATATATTTTTCTATTTAATTAATGGTTATTAATATTATTAGTAATTAATCCTTTTTTATTTTGCCTTTACAATTTTTAACTTCAAATGTTTTATTTTTAATTTCAATAACACAGTCGCCAAAGTAATATATATATATTTTTATTTTATTAGTATATATAAGTATTCATGTATTTTATTTTTATTAATGCAATATATAAGATTTCTTGATTGTTTAAACTATAGGCTATAACGTAGATTTATAATTAATGTCTACTAAATAATGTTAATTATAACTTATAATGAAATATATTCATGAATCAATCCAAATTTACTAATACAACACACACACACACACACATACACACATGCATATATATATATATTATTTTGATATTGATGAATATTATATAAATATTATATAACATAGTACACATTATAAAATATTTACATATAAATATTTGTACATACCCGGTATGTACAAATGATATTTAAAAATTATATTAATTAATTACTATTGAGATAATTGCGTTATTTAATAAAGAAGTCATGCTTTCTCTCGTGGGTAAGTTATAGCAAAGTCATGATTGATGTACCCTCAATCAACTTCGATCGAATCGAAGGAAGTTCTATGACTAATTAGTCTGTAATCTTAGTATGTGAATCGTGTAGTAACCTTCACATAGTGAGAGCTTAACTATGTTCTCCACATATTTGTTTTCTAATTTCATATCTGAAAATTATATATATATATACATATATATATATATATATATATATATATATAAATTACGTATAGTTAGTGATATTTAAATAAATAAATAAATAAATTAAACAAATAACGATTGTATAACGTTATAAAATGATTTATCAGAAAAACACATTATAGTGTTTTTATCGAATCATTTCGAATGACACAATTTTTATTTCATGATATTTTTGTTGATAATAACAACATTTATATTTTTGATTAATAAATACCATGATTTCCATTATTGAATATATTTAGATACGATAATTTCTGAGATGTTAACAAAAGGATTCTATAATAATCGGAGCATTTCGTGCATTCACATTTTTCTATTGGTCTAAATAATGTTTTCTAACATCATTATTTTTCAAAGTACACTTTAAGAAAGAAAGAGGGATAGAGAAAACGAGAAAGAGAGAGAGAGAGAGAATGTAAACGTTCGAAAACAAAATTCTTATTGGAATAAAATTTCCAAGTCTCTCGATATTTTCTATCTTTATTTAAAAAGCATACGCCAATAATCGTACCGTCTTGAAACGTTTCGAGTTTCTCCCTCTCTCTCTCTCTCTCTCTTTCTTTCTCTCTTTCTCTCTCTTTTCTAATCCATTTTTGTCGCGTTTTCTCGATCAGAATTTTCTTATGGAGGTCTAAAGTGAATTTTATTGAACGTAGGCGAAATCGTTTACCCATCTCGATTCTCGTACATCGTATTTTCCAGTTTCAAGTTTCTATGATTTCGCGTGGAAACGGAGACTTCCAGATGATTTGGAATTTATGGAAGCGACCTGCGGTTTACTCTGAAGCGGTAGAGATCGAGAGAGAGAGAGAGAGAGATAGAGATAGATAGATAGAGAGAGAGAGAGAGAGAGAGAGAGAGAGACGTTCGTGTACAGAGTAGTATGTACAATTTCAGAGAATGCAAACGCAAACTGATGTGAGCTTGGGAGAGAGATAGAGAGATAGAGAGAGAGAGAGGGAGAGAGAGAGAGAGAGAGAGAGAGAGAGAGAGAGAGAGAGAAAGATAGAGAGACAGAGAGAGAGAGAGAGAGAGAGAAGCTGCATCTATGCGCATCTATGTGCATCGAACGAAGTATAGCTTGACATCGGGTGGATTGACAAACAAACCGTAGATTCTCCGCGTAGATGAAGGCTCGGACTACATCAGCCACGTACAGGAATTTGCACGCCGTCATTACGATTCGCGTGTTGTCTGGCCTCTCTCGAATCTGTATGTATATGTCTGCACATATGTATGTTTATGAGAGAGAGAGAGAGATAGAGAGAGAGAGAGGAATAGGGAGAGTGAAAGAGAGAGGTGACAGAATTTAGCCATCTTGCTTGCACTCGCACTGAATTATTGTGTTCCGTTGTCGTAGGGACCTCACTAAAACAAACACCGGCAATATTTGCGCGAGAGAATTGCCGATGTCTCGTAGGAGAACGCAAGAGTCAACCACCAACAGCATCGCTACGAAACATAGAGGGCAACCTCGCCAAAGCGACGCTTCCGTAATTCACCGCACGAAGTTATTTAAAGCCCGCGCATTTTATGTTTAAGCGGGCCTAGAAGATATTTTCCCGAGACACTTTCCTCGCGAAAATGTTTTCCTCTTTATCGTCCTCGCTACGTAATAGCGACAAACTCTACCAAGCGGTTCTTCTATCTACGGGAAGCGACCTTTTACGTCAGCACCATCCACTTTTGCATCGGATTCTTTTCTTTCTCCCTCTCCCCTCCTCTCTCTCTTTCTCTCTCTTTAAACACGACTCCAGGGACTTTTTTTATGTTCTCGATATACCGAAAAATATAACAAATGATTATTTCTGAAATTCTACTTGAAGTATTCGTAAACTTTTTGAAATTCTTTCTTTTCATATTAAAATTTAAATTTGTATGTTTGTCTATGTGCGTGTATTGCATGTGTGCGTGTTCACTTTATCGTTCAAATGATTGAATTGATTGACTTAAAATTTATATAAAAAAATGAAGTTACTTCAAATGGGAAAAATCGACGAATAATTTTGTTTCAATTCGACTTCTAGTTTCAAAATGGTATTATTTGGAAATATTAATATATTCATAAAAAATTTCACGCACAATACAAAAAGAATTTAAATTTTGAAGGAATATTTAAATGTAGTATCAGATAGCATGGTCATGAATTTTTCTGCAATTCTTTTTTTTTTTCTTTTTTGCGAAAACAATCAAAGATGGCGGACGAATGAAAATTCCAATTTACGAATTTGACGAAAGATCTCCCATTTATGGAATATTTGTGGAATGTATTTCTGCGCATACGGATTCATATCCATTTTTCTGAATCCAAGGACATATTGATTTTACAAAATGATGATTGAACTTGAATTTTGTACGCTAAAAATCAAATTACACTTTAAAAAGATCGAAGAGTAGTTTTAATTCAATTTGATTTTCGGTCTTAAAATGATAAGCATTTTAAAAGTTAAAAGAATTCGTTAAAAAGAAAAAGAAAAAGAAAAAGAAAAAGAAAAAAATTACACGTGCTTCGAATATAATTACATTCAAATAAATAGAAATTGTGGCGGAATATTTAAAATAACGTTACCCCCATTAACGTGAACCACGTTGGTCGTACTTATTCTATATCCTACGTAGTAATTTTCTTTTTATACATTTCTACAATATGTGCGGTTTTTAACGATACATAAATAACAACGATATTCATTAAAATTTAAATTTCATTAGAATTATTAAAAGTGGATTATAATTGTCTTAAATATAAAAAAAAGAAAAAAAAGTGGTTTGGATCGTTCAAATATTCTCCAACTTCGAATGGGGATATTAAGTTTTAATCGTAAATTATTTATTAAATATATTTCTTTTCCTATTTTATATATATATATATGTATATATAATACAAATCTACATTTACGAGAAATATTCATGCCAAATATAACATAATTTCTAAGTGCAAAGGGTTAAAATGGTTATTTTCACGAGTATATCGACTTGCAAAGCAATTTAGCATTATTTCGTTATGTAAATATGTATACCCGTGACACGGAATCCACTTGACACGTCGATCAAATATTACATTATTAAACGAACTTTATCAATGGACTCTTTCTTACTTTTTCTTTCTCTCTCTCTCTTTTTCTAATAATGTCCCGCGAGGCGAGAAAAAAAGTATATTCTGAGAAAGAGTATCGTCAAGAGCGGCAAGGCAAGAAAAATAAGACGAGAACAAGTTGGTGGTATCGTGTGCAAATCGATAATTATGATAACGTTTATCCTTGTTTTTTTTTTTTTTTTTTTTTTTTTTTTTTTCTATTTTTATGTTACTTTTTCTATTGCTTGATATTAGTAATATACAATGTGAGAGATACAAAGTCAAAAGTATTTTGATTTTGAAAAATTCATTTGTAATTATAACATCGTGTCTAACAAGTAAAATTAACAAAATTTTTTATATCTTATGTATGTAATTAAGAACGATGTTTATTAATTATAAATTAGATGATTAGGTGATTCTCAATTTCGTTTACTTTTAATGATCAATAATTAATACTATTTTCACCGTGTTTGTGTGTGTGTGTGTGTGTGTATATATGAGAGTCTTTATCTTTTTTTTTCTTGAAAGTTATAAATATCTCTATATAAGCAATAATAAAATTGACGGCATACTTTAACTCTATATAGAGCTAGGATGAGAAGCTTAATGTATCATCATCGAATTCGCATTCGCATTTCACCGCAATCGCGTTGATCATTCTCATACAACGTTCCAATTATTCCAAAACAATTCGGTAACACTTAAGCCTATATTTACGTTTGTAACGTCACGCGTATGCGGCGTTCTTGGACGAATAGAATGCTCGAAATAATAAATAGAAAGATTTGGAATATAATTTGAGAAATTGTGACAAATATTATCTGTAACATGAATTTGAATTAATAAAAGATTTATTTATTAATTGAATTAATATAAGATTAATAAAATAATAAAATTGAATTCCTAAGGGTACAATGAACTTGATTTTCATTCGTTTCGAAGAAAGACGTTATAATAAAATGGTCAAAGTTATCTTTAGACGAAAACCTTGTATTCGAATTTTCCGCGGAACGCAGGAATTTTGCCAGCCCTCGATACATCGTTCTTTGGTTGGTCCTCGGTTAAATTCGTAGATGTTTTGAAAATAATATATCAAAGATCGTTACCGAACTGGAAGCTTTCCAAAATGAAAGAATTTTAACAAAACCACGGATTGTTTAACGCGCTTGGAAATATCGACTAATTTTGATCCTTTATTTCTTTTTCCAATCCGTCAATTTTTTTCATCCGTCAAAGTCATCGTTCAAATAGTTTCGATCATGATGTTACATTTTCTTGAATGAAAGAGCTCGTAAAATTCAAAAATAACATATAGGAAAATCGGTTGTATAATTTAGATAAAAAAAAAAAAAAAACAATGATTTCACAATATTTATTATTATTTCTATAACTTTATTATTATTATTTTTATTACTATTTTTATTATTATTATTATTACTATTTTTATTATTATTATTTTTTTATTATTATTATTATTATTATTTTTATTATTATTATTGCTCTTGTTGTTGTTGTTATTATAATTATATTTATTATTATTATTATTATTATTATTATTATTATTATTATTATTATTATTATTATTATTATTATTATTATTATTTCTTAACGATCGAAACTTCGAGTGATGTTTCGAACTAAACGCAGACAACGTCGATCATTTCGTTACTCTATCCGTATCGTGAGTACACTCGATGACTGTAAAGCGATATGATTCACGTATGGTGCCGAATGGAAATTGGATGAGAGTATACCTAATCGTAAAAGACGACGTAGCATCATATACGAGGAAGAAGCTTGCTTTTGTGTTTGTATATATATACGACGCGCTTCCCCTTTCATAGTCTAGATAGTTCGTGGTTTCGTGTCTCTCTCTCTCTCTCTCTCTCTCTCTCTCTTTCTTTCTCTCTCTCTGCGTCTAACGCGCAAAAATAAATCGTAGTCAGCGCGATTTATGTAACTCCAAGGTTATTTCTATGATTCTCTCACGAGAAAAAGAGAGAAAGATGAAGAGAGGACACGAAAACTTTACGCGTTTGCTACCATTCCGACACTCGACGCCATTCAATTTTGTCGATTATTATAGAAAGTTCGAGATCTTCTACGTGATTTTTTTTTAAACTTCTTGTTCTTTTTCTTTCTATTTTCTTTCTTTTTTTCTTTCTTTCTTTTTTTTTTTTTTCTTTTTAAATCTAACGAGAAACCGGTCAAACCTGAATCAAAGAACTTCCTGTAACGTGAAAGCGATTGGATT
>NC_140817.1:6030000-6040000 GCF_050613455.1 Vespa mandarinia | reverse complement strand
ACACGTCACATTCTTTCTTTTTTTATTTCTTTTTTTATATCCTTTTTTTTTTCTTTTTTTTTTTTTTTCTTTCACAAGATGACTTCTTCACGTTGTTCGTTAAGTGCATCTTCAATGTCTTAAGGATACTCAAAGTCGAAGATAAGCAAGTTATTATCGTTGAGGCTTTTGTTAGTAGGTGTTAAAAAATAAAAAAAAAAAAAAAAAAGAAAAAAAAGGAGAAGAAAAAATATGGATAAAAAGAAAATATTAACGAGCTATGCCCATTGGCAAAATTGCTCTTTCATATACGATAGCTCAAGACAATGAAGAAATTTGTCCTCGATTTCCTCTTATTATTACAATTAATGTCACGTAAAAACAAATAAAACAAAAAAAAAAAAAAACAAGAAAAAAAGAAAGTAAAAGAATATGAGGAAAAAATTACGATGATTCCGAAGAAAATTCAAGAAAAAGGAATGAAAAGAAGAAAAACAATACTAACGAAAGAAATAGAACTCTCTTGTCTGCTTTTTTGGTTGATTACGTTGATGAACGATGCTTTCAATATAATTACTATCATTACTATAGTTACGATTATTTTTCTTCTTCTTCTTCTTCTTATTATTATTATTAATATCAGTATTTTCATTGAAAAAAAAAGATAAGACACGTGTCGTTATATATATATATATATGTGTGTATGTGTGTTTTGTTAGTGTGTATGTGTAGACGATGCTGTGTATGCCTGACGTATACGTAAAATAAAGTCAAAAGGGAAGAAAAGAAAAAAATAATGAGAAGAAAGAAACGTGATTCAGAAGGGTATCGGTGAAAGGGCCGGTTGCAGGTTCAGAGTACAGATCGATGCAGGAATTCCGGGTAAACGGGACAGGATATATATATATATATATATATATATATATATATATATGTATGACATATATATATATATATATGACAGTAATCCGTGTATGGTCGGGCGCGCAACGTAATATGTGTCTCGTGTGTTTGAGCACAAAGTGCGGTTTCGCGAGGACAACACAACACGGGGCTTTAATCCGTAGACGTTCGCCACGAAGGTTCCGAGCTGGCGAGCGAACGAGGAAGCGAGGATTCTCTCTCTCTCCCTCTCTCTCTCTCTCTCTCCCTCTCTCTCTTTCTCTCTCTCTCTTTCGCATGGATTCTCTGTGGTTTACGGTCGTATATCCGAACATATCCGCGCACGCCCGTTGGTCTTCGTATACGAGTCGCTGACGTTTGCCCTGATTAGTCATTCGCATGGACCGGTCGCGTAATTAGGCCGCTTACCGAAAACTCTCTGGTCTTTCCTTTGGAACAATTCCATTTGCACCTCGTTTAACGAAAGAGACAGTGATAAATCAATGTAGTTAACTGTAATATTAAATTTTTAACTTTGTACAGTGTCTAATTTATTAAATTATAATAAAACTAACGAGAACGATAATCATTTAATGTCGATCAATATTATGATATCTATGATAAATAAATGATCGTTATCGATCTATTAGAAAATTGAACGTAAGATGATCTATGTCAAAGGATCGATATTCACTTTTTATAATAATTTTTGAACCCATGAAAAGAATAATATGTGTGAAGATATAAAAAAAAGTTATGCGATATCTTACGAATCAATTAGGGTAGAAATGAATAAACGCATACCCGACGTTCTTTTGTTCGTTTGTTTTTCTTTCTTCTTTCTTTTTCTTTTTTTTTTTTTTTTTTTTTTTTTTTTGGTACAAAATATCTTAGTTTGAAGATTGTTTTCGTTTATAGTGTTCTTTTAGAGAAGATTCGGAGAAATATTTTGGATTCGCGCTGAAACACAATTTTTTTATCTGTCTTTTTATTTGTTCTTTTTTTTTTGTTTTTGTTGTTTTTTTCTTTTTCTTTTTTTGGAGCACATGTTCGGTCGCACGAGACACAAATTACAGTTCTGTAATTTTTTTTTTCTTTCTTTTTTTTTTTTTTTTTTTTTTTTTTTTTTCTTTAGAAAATATTTAATAATTACATATGACACGTCTGATTTTAAATCAGAAAGAAAAGTTCTATTTTCGTCGCGGTACTCTCCGCAATTAAAGAGCCTTCTCTCTTTAAGAAAAGCAAAAGGAGCGGAACTGACCGCATATGTTATTTTACATCAAAGATAGATATATTATCATAGATAAGACGAGGAGGTATAGGCGTCTCGCTTCTCTTCTTCCCTTTAATATACATATTTCCATCTCTTTCGACTTACTGCAAGTCTTGTACGCGTCACGACGCGACCCAATAACCATGACATGATTTCTTTAGACGCTAATCTTCGTCTCTCGTGAACTAATCGTAAATACGTAAGTACTTAAGTACATACGTACTTAAGACGGTTCCTTTCGAACGACTTTTTATCTCCGTTACGATAAAATAATAAAAACGACCTAATTTCTTTTCCCGGATATTAAACACGAACAAGTCTCTTTTCTCTCTTTCTCTCTCTCTCTCTCTCTCTCTCTCTCTCTCTCTCTCTCTCTTTCTCTCTCTCTCTCTTTCTCTCTCTTTCTCTTTCTCTCTCTTTCTCTTTCTCTTGGCATCGATCAGTTCTTTTTTCCCCTATCTATCTTTCCTTTTTTCTTTTTTTTTTTTATTATTTTTTTTTTTGAAGTCATAGCAAAGATAACGTGTTTAGAGGGCACGTATTTATTTCCACCGTGATATCTTTCGTCACTTACACAACGACTCTTTCTCTCATTTTTAATTTCATCATCATTTATTCTTTTATAATATATATATATATATATATATATATATATATATATTTATTTTAATATTTTATAATAATGTTTACGGTAGAAAAAGGATTTAAAATTTTTTTTACATTGTGATAATTTAAAATCATTATTATTAGAAATATGTTTGTATTTGTATAGTAAAATTAAATCCTCGAAATTAATTATGCAAAATAGAAAAAAGTGATATTAAATTTTATATATATATATATATATATATATATATATATATATATATATATAAAGAAAGAAAAAGAAAAAGAAGAAGAAGAAGAAGAAAAGAATCATTAATTACATAATTTTTGATCGATCATATTATATTATACGATTTATCTTATATCTATATTGTTATTAGAGATAAGAATGCTCAATAAAGTGTCGAGAGAAAACGGATCACGATAAAGATGAAATTTATATAAGAAATACGGAGGCGATAACAAGCGTGTCGCGTATCTGTAAATACGCGTGAAGATAAAGGATGTTAATCCTGAATAAGGAGAGAATTCTTGGATCTTTGCCAAAACGTAAGAACCTAATAAGTTTCGTTCCACAAATTTCGTATTATTTTAAATTTACGACAGATGGCATTACGCGTTTTTTGATTCTTTACGTGTCCCGCGAAATTTGAACTTTTTTTCTATCGCCTCGCGTCAAAATTTATATGTTCGTTAAATAAATGGCGAATAAAAGAAAATAATATAAGCCAATGAGAAATTACAATTTAAATATTAAATTCAACAAGAAAATCTAACCTAAATATTTTATTAATCTACACAATTGTAATTTTGTTATATGCTATTTTAAGAATAATTATCTTTAAGAGGATAATTCAAAATATTTCAGAATAAATTAGGAATAATTAAGAGTGATGATAAAAAAATAAAAAAAAAAAAAAAAAAAAAAGAAAAGGAAAGAAGAAAAAAAAAATTAATATTGCGTTTAAGCATTATTTAAATTATTTCATTATTATAAAATTGTTTTATGCTCGCAACAATGTTAATGTAATTTGAAAGCTTTATCAAAGTTAGAGAAAGAAGTCTATATTAGAATTATAATCATTAATTAAAATGCAAATTTATTGATCGGTTTATGAAAGGAAAAAAAAAATTAATAACGTGAACCTTGTGCCGCCTTCTGAACGAGATCGAAGTCTTCGTCGTGATAAAGAGTTGCACTCTGGGCATAGGCATGAGAGAAAAATTATAAATGAGTTGGAGTAAACAAGCGGGACGAAGCGAGAAAATGGCTTTTACTCGGGAGAAATGTATCTCTATTTTTTAGACCGAAACAGTGATCTCCTCTTTCTCTCTCTCTCTCTTTCATCACTTACAAATAATGTTTTTCGTTCTTTGAATTTTTATACGGTTTTGCAAACTATTTTATAGTTGGTGTTATTTAAAGTTTATTTCATTTGTTTATTCGACTATAATTTGTGAACGTTGAATTATTATAGATTCGATCCTGAAACTTTTAGGCTTGTAATAAATATCTAAATAAACAAGATAAACAAGATAGATAAATAAGATAGATAGATAAACAGATGCTCATTTATTATCTAAATATTTGAACGATGGATAAATAAATAAATAGAATTACTTGTTTATGATTTAAACGGTAATATAATAATGAAGAGAACAAAAAAGGATCAAAGTTATGATTTATAGTAAATAAATATAATGTTCTAATAAATATAGATTTAATAATTATAAATAAATAGTTATTTTGTTTTTATTTATTTTATTATTTGCACTTCTTTTTTTTTGTTCTCAAAGACTGTATTGCGTGACTGATCCAGACTCGTCGATTATTCGATCATCCTTCGTGCGGAAAATCGAGAAAACTGGATGGATTTATGACTCTTTCGGTCTTTCTTTCTCCCTCACCATCTCTCACTCTCTCTCTCTCTCTCTCTCTCTCTCTCAATCTTTCTTTCTCTTTCTTTATCTCGTTTTTTCACTCTTCTTTTATTGTCCGTTGAGAAAAGCTATTCGAAAGTTTTTCAAGCCCCTTCGAAAGTTCCTCGAAACCAAGCGACGAGTTATGAGAAAAAGCGTTCTGCTTTTGTCAACTTTAACACGATCGAATGGGATACAGTATACCGAGAATGTAAAAATATCGTCATTTTTTTCGAGTATCACACTTTCAGATGATATTACAAATATTTATTTTCTATATCATTATCATCTAACAATTTAATAATAATAATTGATTTTTCTTTTTTCTTTATTGTCTATACTTCCGATAGGCAGCGATAATCAATCGAAATGAAATTCAAATGAATATCATAGAATGAAATAATTGATTCGAAATATAAAGTCTTAGTTTCTGAAAATCATACATACGAAGGATAAACGTCCTTATATATATATATATATATATATATATATATATATTATGTATAGATATATTATTGTAGATATTATATATTATACATATATATATATATGTATATATATATATATATATTATGTATAGATCTATTATATATGTAATATAATACGCACAGTGTTGGTTAGTGTCACAATTAATTAGTATAACAATGTGAATGATATATATCGTTGAGGGATAAATATATATATATAATATATATGTGTGTGTGTAAGTATATATATATATATATATATATATATATATATATATATATATATATATACATATAGGTATTAAGTTAAAAATCGTTCAATAAGCGAATAAAAAAAGGAATAGGACTATCGTTTTGATTTGGGTTGTATTTTATTATCCAACCAACGAAAACCTGACTGAAACACTATCACCAGATCAATACGAATTACCAATGATATTTTTTCTTTAAAATATCCTTGATTTTTTTTACTTCAATCACTAATATTTTTGATGTTTTGGTTTTAATAAAATATAGACACAACTACGGATATGTTTATATATGAAACAACTTCAACTGTCATCTCTGCGTATATTTATGGAACAAAAAAGAGAAAAAGAAGAGAAAGAAAATGAAAAAGAACAGGACTTATTTACGGAAATGATTAGGTCAATCCGAATAGTTTATTTCCCGAAAGTCGGATATAAAGCCATAACCGTTATTCATTGTCAAAAAGAAGAAAAAGTGAGATGTGAAACTAAGCTAAAAGATTAAGGATAAAGTAAGGGCTAATAATTTCATCAATAATACAGAACTTAATACCTAATACCAATTAAGAAGATCTATCATATGTGAAGGGGAGGAGACTAGGTTCATGTATCCATTCGAACGAATGATTTTCAAAATCTAAGATTTTATATTTTAGATCTATAGTGTAATATCCCACAATACCTATAAAATCTGATATCGATAAACCATCACCAATACCATCACTATCGTTACTATTTGGAAGAATATTTTTCTTATTGATTTTTAAAGTTAAAAATATATATACTGAAATGTCAGCTTGATCCAAATAACACAGACAGCATATCATAACATTGTGCATACATAGCTCTATTTTCATCTCGCATCATCTAATCCACGAATAGGATACTCGATTATCGTTTCGTTCTCGTCGACACTGTCATAGGACATAAAGGAGTGATAAAGTTCACATTATCATACATTTTATACATACATACATACATACATACATACATATATATATATATGTACTTATTTACTTTCGATTATCTGACAATCTTGTTTATTTATATTTTATAAATTATTTCAAGAAGGGATACTTTTACTAGAAAATAAAAGGAATCCATACTGATTGTCTTTCTTTCTTTTTCATAGATTCTCAAGAGACATCATAGAGTAAAAAGCATCGTCTGGTTCGCACCGAAGTCTCTTAAGTCCTATTGCATCGTTTCCGCATGCCTATATGAACCCTTTTATGTTATTTTGAAAGGAAGGTAAACGAACCTTCACCGTCTTATGCCATTGTCGTTACTCGAATGTACAAGAAACAATGCATTATTCCCATCGGAATCGAGGTTACTTCGTGATATCACCGAACGCTCTTATTCGACCTATTCTAATATACACTTTTCATCCTTTTTTAATATCTTCCAACATCCAGGACAGAAAAAGTAAAGGCTTTTCCATATTTCGTATTATGTATGTACACACACATATATATATATATGTGTCTGTGTATATAAAAATGAATGGCCAAATGTAATATTGATTATTTAAATCGTAACTTAAAAATTTTGGTTTTATCGTTTTACGTACAATAGAATATATCTAAGTGATATTAAATTGATATTATATATGTAGAATATGAGAATACATATATAGATATATTATACAAGTAAATAGGTAGAAAGGAAAAAGATAAATCATATTTGTAGAAATGTATGAGATAAGACGATGACAAAGTCTAACAAAAGGTTATCGATAACGAATGAGAGAAGACAAAGAAGAAATCATCAGCAATTGAAGTCTTACTACAAAGAAAAACAGTTCAGAAGAAAATTGTTGTTAGTCAATCGTCATCGCTTTCTTTGGATTATTAGCTGACTTTTTTTTTTTTTTTTTTTTTTTTTTTTTTCTTTTTTTTTTTACCATTGTTATGCTGAATTTGAAAAATTCTTTTTCATCGTTCTCGATTAATTCAAAGCAAACATCATATCTACGTATGCATGTTAATATAAGATAAATGATTAATGATATGTATTACATATATAAGAACAAATTAATGAATTACATCTTATTTGATATGAACGCTATATATAACAATTTTAAAGAATCATCTTATGTCACCTTCCCTTGCCTCGTTTTTTGCTTGAACTAAAAAAAAAAAAAAAAAAAAAGAAAAAAAAAAAGAAAAAAAAAATAAATAAATAAAAAAGCATTTCACTCGGGCTAACTTTCATAACGATCTATACGTCCTAAGAGACCTGTCAGCTAATATGATTAATGATGATTTCGAGAAAAAAAAAAAAAAAAAAGAAAGAAATGCGAAACAAAAAAGAAGAAAAAGAAACAGATAAGAAAACTGTGTCTGTACTATGTATTTAACAGCGATCATGAAAAAAAAAAAAATAAATAAATAAATATATCATCCTTTTATATATAATATAAAAATTACTTAATGAAATCTGATGCATTCGATCGTATGTCTCAACGTATGTGTTAATGTTGATGATGAAGCGGAACTTTAACGAAAGGAGAACGATAAATAAATACAAGAAAAAAAAAAAAAAAAAAAAAAAAAAAAAGAAATAAAAAAGAAACATGAAAAAAAATATATATATAAAAAAAAACAACGAGGAAAGAAAAGAAGAAAACGATGACTTAGGAAGGGAAAGGAGGGAAGGAGGCGAGGAGGGAAGAAGGGAAAGAAGAAAAGGAAGGTCCGCAATCGCGTTCGCACCAACGAACACGATTTCGTCGTGTGGAATGACTCGGGAGGAGCAAAATCGTGTTCCTATAAACGTGGGTACGCGTGTAGACCATGAGAAAACAGCAATTTAGTAAACTCGTATCGTGGCTTTAGCCTTCTCTAGTTCTCGGACCCATTCAATATTTTATCTGAAAATGTAAGGATTTTGCTATATACCGTCACTTTTTGAAGAGAAAAATTTATAAAACGAGTCAGTTGATAACTAACGAGTACATCAAAATGTTTTCCCGAAGTTCCGGAGATAACGTTAACTAATAAAATCTTAATTTCAGACATCCTTCTCAAGAGTAATTGCTATTGAAGATAGTAGAGCTACTTGACTCTGTTTTCGATTAGATTTAACTGTCAGTCAAACGTCAGATTACTTTGATTTCAGTACTCGGATGAGTACCTCGTATTTCCCTTTCAAATTTTACAAAAGCATTAGATTTCCAATTAATAATTTCAATATTTTTTTAATGTTTCATTAAGTAACGCGATAATGCATTTTAATTAATATTAAAAAAGTCGAAGAAAATTATTTCTTTTCTTTTTTATTTTAATAATCTTAAGAGTTAACATTGTAATTAATTAAATATCCTAAGAGATTTCGTGACAATTAGAAAACATATAGTTATATTTTCGATTGAAAGTACGTACGATCGTTGATAATTAAATATCAGTAAAAAAAAATCAAATAGGAAAAAGAAGAAAAAAGAAGAATAAAGAAAAAAAAAGAGATAGATAGATAGATAGATAGATAGATAGATAGATAGATAGATAGAGAGAGAGAGAGAGAGAGAGAGAGAGAGAGAGAGAGAGAGAAAAACTTACCCTAGAACGGCATGTCTGAGTTCTCCCAAAGTAGGATTGTAAGTATGATCCTCGCCACTAATCCTAATGACACCCTCTTCCGCGTTAACGTCGTAACCGTTTGCAATAATATCGATTAGATCAGCGAAATCATCATGTTCGTCCGATTTATCAGTTCTCGGAGAAGCACCAACAATGTCCTTGACAGTTCGCGTAAATGTGGACGTGTCATATTGTTCTTTACTACTGTTCGTACGTTGTAAAAATTTACGCCGGAAACCAGTATATATGGTTTCGACGTTCGGATCATCACCGATTCTAACACGACCATGGCTTGGTACCAAATGATGTCCACTGTAACCAAGATCCATTTGAAGATCCATCACCAAAAGTAAAGTGAATAATATCGCAAAGGCGCTCAAACCGAGCATCAGTTTGTCGCGAATTCTGATCATTCTAATCGTAAGCTTCATCTTTGAATTCCACGATTTCGGTTTATACTCGAGACAACTTTTTTTTCTTTTCTTAACGTCGTTCCTCGACAATTCGATCCTATCCCCGATAATCTTTTCGATGGAATCGTTTTGTAAAACAGTCACGGATCGTAAAACATCGCCAACGATGGTATCGATCGACGACGATTCAGAATTAACGCTCCTCGTCTCCTCTTCTATACTCGATCGAGCTTCGAAAGAACTTTCAGCTAAGAGAATACTTTCATCCTCGTGATCTCCTATCGAAATTCTCGCAGTTTCGAGTAACGGCGATAATAGCTCGACTGATAACTTGAGACTCGTTGGTTCTTTTCCCTCTTCTTCTTCTTCTTCTTCTTCTTCTTCTTCTTCTTCTTCTTCTTCTTCTTCTTCTTCTTCCTCCTCACTTTCTTGCTGTCTACGTCGACGTAGTAGTTCGCTTCTTCGTCGTTGTCGTCGTCGTTTTCGTTGTTGTCGTCGTCGTCGTCGTTCTCGTTGCCGTTGTTCCTCTCCTTCTTCTCCTCGTACACCCGACGAATTTGCAAGTTTGCATTTTACGTCGGACGACGTGCTCGAGGCGCGCGCATGCAACTGGTCACTGTCGGCTATC